>NW_024396937.1:994650-1063313 GCF_004115215.2 Ornithorhynchus anatinus | reverse complement strand
AGAGACGAGTCAAAGATGACACCGACGTTGCGGGCCTGAGAGACGGGAAGGATGGTCGTACCATCCACGGTGATAGGGAAGTCTGGGAGAGGACTGGGCTTGGGAGGGAAGATGAGGAGCTCAGTCTTGCTCATGTTGAGTTTTAGGTGGCGGGCCGACATCCAGGTGGAGGCATCCTGGAGGCAGGAGGAGATGCGAGCCGGAAGGGAGGGGGAGAGGACAGGGGAAGAGATGTAGATCTGCGTGTCATCTGCGTAGAGATGGTAGTCAAAGCCGTGAGAGCGAATGAGTTCACCAAGGGAGTGAGTGTAAATGGAGAACAGAAGAGGGCCAAGAACTGACCCTTGAGGAACTCCAACAGTTAAAGGATGGAGGGGAGGAGGCACCTACGAAGGAGACCGAGAATGACCGGCCAGAGAGATAAGAGGAGAACCAGGAGAGGACGGAGTCCATGAAGCCAAGGTGAGATAAGGTGTGGAGGAGGAGCGGATGGTCGACAGTGTCAAAGGCAGCAGAGAGGTCAAGGAGGATTAGAATGGAGTAGGAGCCATTGGATTTGGCAAGAAGGAGGTCATGGGTGACCTTAGAGAGAGCAGTCTCGGTAGAGTGGAGGTACGGAAGCCAGATCGGAGGGGTCCAGAAGAATGGGAGTTAAGGAATTCTAAGCAGCGAGTGTAGACGACTCGTTCCTGGATTTTGGAAAGGAAGGGTAGTAGGGAGATAGGGCGATAACTGGAAAGGCAGGTTGGGTCGAGAGCGGGTTTTTTTAGGATGGGGGAGACATGGGCTTGCTTGAAGTCAGAGGGGAAGGAGCCATTGGAGATTGAGTGGTTAAAATAGAAATTAAGGAAGGGAGGAGGGCAGGGGCGATGGTTTTTATAAGGTGAGCGGGAATGGGGTCCGAGGCGCAGGTGGAGGGGGTGGCACTTGCGAGGAGGGAGGAGATCTCTGAGGATACTGCAGGGAAGGATGGGAAAGTAGGGAGAGGGTGGTGGGGGGAGGGGTGACTTTGGGGAACTCAGACCTGATTGTGTTGATTTTTGTGATGAAGTAGGTGGCCAGATCATTGGGGGTGAGAGATGGGGGAGTGGGAGGAACGGGGGCCTACGGAGAAGTAAAGGTCTGGCAAACAATTAGGGTTGACGGGCATGGGTGTCGATGAGGGAGGAGAAGAAGTTTTGCCTGGCGGAGGAGAGGGCAGAGTTAAGACAGGAAAGGATAAATTTGAAATGTATGAGGTCGGCTTAGTGCTTGGACTTTGGCCAGCAGCACTCGGCAGCTCGAGCATAGGAGTGCAGGAGGCGAACAGAGGAGGTGATCCAGGGCTGTGGGTTAGTGGAGCGAGAGTGGCGGAGGGAAAGGGGGGCGAGAGAGTTGAGATGAGTAGAGAGGGTGGGGTTGAGAGCGGAGACCTGATCATCGAGAGTGGGAAGTGAGGACAGGGCGGCAAGGTGGGGAGAGATGCTTTGGGAAAGACGGATGGGATCAAGAGAGTGGAGAGCTCTGTGGGGGGAGTAGCAAAGATTTGCAGGGGGAGGGAGTGAGAGATGAGGCAGGTGAGAAGGTTATGTTCAGAGAGAGGGATTTCAGAGTTGGTGAGTGAGGAGATAGTACGCAGGTAGGAGATGACGAAATCGAGGGTGTGACGAGTCGGTGAGTGGGCGTGGTGTGGTGGAGCAGGAGGTCGGCAGAGTCGAAGGGATAGCAGGCGGGCGGCAGAGGAGTCATCGGTACATCCATGTGGATGTTGAAGTCTCCGAGGATCAGAGTGGAGCAGAGAGAAGGAGACAAGAAAGGTGAGGATGTCTAGGTGGTTGAAGAAGTCGGAGGGTGGGACCAGGAGGGCGGTAGATGTCAGCGACAAGTATCTGGAGGGGGTGGTAGATGCAAATGATATGGGCTTCGAAGGAGGGAAGGAGAGGAAGGGGAGGAGGATAGTGCAGAAGCGGCAACGGGGTGAGAGGAGGAAGCCGACGCCTCCTCCCTTTCCGGTGAGTCTGGAGAGTGGGAGAAGGAGAGGCCTCCGCTGTGGAGAGAGCAGCGGAGGAGACCGTGTCTTCGGGAGTGAGCCACGTTTCTGAAAGGGCGAGAGGAGGAGAGGAGAGGAGAAAAGGTCATGGATGAAAGGTAGTTACCTGTAATGGAGCGGGGGTTCCAGGAGCCACACTTGAAAGTAGTTGTGGTGCAAGGCGAGAGGGTGGGGGGGTGGGCGGGGGTTGGATGGGAAGGAGTGTGGGCCCTGGACGGGAGAGGGGAGTGAGGGTGCAGTGGGAGCAGGAGGGATGGGACGGTGGGAAGAGGGAGGGTGAGGATGAGATTTGGTGGGAGAGAGTAGAGGGAGAGTGAAGGGAGGGTGTAGCGCTGTAAAGTGGTTCTAGGCGGGGAGAGGAGGGAGAAGGCAGAGGAGAGAGCGGGAAAAGCTGAGAGAGGGAAGGGGAAGAGGAGGATAGGAAGGGCGGAGGGAGGAGGGGGTGGAGAGACATGATGAGGCCGGAGAGGTGGGTGGCAGCACTGTCAACAATAAACAATAACAAGCGAAATCGGTAATATAGCAACATGATACAGTATGATACAATACAATAGTGTTAATAAGCGGGCGATGACCAGGGTCGGGGGTCGATTTGATTAAAGGTCGACCTGATCTAACTCAAATCACCTCAAGGGGGAAGAGGGAGTGAGGGCTTCCCAAAATGGCCGCTTCAGGAGGGGGGGTGGCGGTTGGGGAGCACAATGTCCCCAGGCCCGAGCAGGGGGACACAATGTCCCCAGGGCCGAGCAGGGGAGCACAATGTCCCCGGGCCCAAGCAGGGGGGCCCAATGTCCCCAGGCCCGAGCAGGGGAGCGCAATGTCCCCGGGCCCAAGCAGAGGAGCACAATGTCCCCAGGGCCGAGCAGGGATCAGGGCAGGAGCAGGGGAACTGGTGGCTGGGGGTCTATGGGGGGGGGAGGGGAGGGGGGTGGATCCTTAGTGTCGGAGTTCTTGAACAGTAAGTGCTCAGTGAACAACGATGACTGACTGACTGCCTGCTGTCTCTGACAGACTGGAGGTTTTTGAGGGGGAGGGAGATGGGGATTGATGTTTTTGTAGAAAAATCATCTCTCTCATTCAACCTAGATATTCAGAGTGTCACTAGATCCTGTCAGTTTAACCTTCACGCCATCAGTAAAATCGGGGCTTTCTTCTCCATCCCAACCAGTAGCCCTCTCAGCCAGTCACTTGTCCTTTACCGCCTCGATTGCTGTTTCGGCCTCCCCGCCTCCTGCCACTCCCCACTCCAGCCTTTATTTCACTCTGCTGCCCGGATGATTTGTCTACAAAACATTCAGTTCCTGTCTCCCCACTCCTCAAGAACCTGCAGCAGTTGCCCGTCCAACTCTGCATTGGGCAGATACTCCTTACTGTTGGCTTTAAAACGTTGGATCACCTCGCCCCCTTCCTTCACCTCACAGCTTTTGAGAACAGAGCGGACCTTCGGGTTTGGGGATAAACTAGCCAATTGCCAATCTTAGGCAAAAAAGGAAAAAAATCAAACCCACTAGGGATGCTGGTGGTTCCTGAGGTCTGTTTGATTGCTGGGCCTTTGTGGAGGAGTGAACAGCCCTTAGGGTGAGTTTTTCTACGTTCTGGAGAAAGTTATCATTCCATTGAGCACTTACTCTGTGCAGAGCATCGTACTAAGTGCTTGGGAGAGAACAATAAAATAGAGTTGGTAGACATGATCCCTGCTTTCAAGGAGCTTTCACTCCCAGTGAAAGCTCTGGCTTGGTATTAGGGTGAGGGAGTGGAAGAATGGGGATTAGAGGGAGGCAAGGCTTGGGGAGATTGGGATAGGGGAAACTAGCGGGGCATTAGACCCAAATCTCTCCTTCCCTGCAAAACTTTTCTAAGCAGCCATCTCCACCATGAGGCCTTCCCTGATTCATCTTTACCATCATCATCATCATCATCATCATCATCATCATCATCATTTACTGAACTTCTACTGTGTACAAAGCATTGACCTATGTGTTTGGGAATGTATGATAGAAGTTAAAAACACAGCACCTGCCCTAGAGGATCTTATAATCTAATGGGAGAGAGGCAGACACAAATTGCCAAACATACAATAGGAACAAAGCATAGATAGCAAGTAATAAGCATAAATGTAGTCGATTCATGAATAAATCAGATATACATACGCATGATGTGAGCAGGGAGGTGGTGCCTAGAAAATACTTCCTAGAGGAGATGGCTTTTTTGGTGGGCTTTTGACATGGGAGGGAGTTCCATGCAGGGGGAAACCATGAGCAATAGATATCTGTTCCAGATACACCCACCTCCGATCCCTGGCTCATGCCCTTTCTCTTGCCTGGAATTCCTCCCACATTGAATCTGTCATGCCTCAGCTCTCCCCCATTTTCCAAGGCCTTCTGAAATCCCACCTCCTCCAGAAAACTTTCCCCGACTAATTTTTGACTTCCCCAGGTTACAGCCTTGCAAAGATCATCTCAGCACTTTTGCCCACAGCTACCTGTTGTGCTTTTGTACACAGCAATCTACTCTACTGCTTAAGCACTTCTGCCTCCTCTCTGTAATCATTATGTAGCCTACCTCCTCCACTAGATTGAAGTCCTTATGGGTAGGAATCATGTTCGCTACATCTACTAGGTATTAAATGCTTAATACCTAGTAGGTGCTCAATATACTGCTTCTGATTGTTTGATAGGAGAGAGAAGTGTACTGATGGAGGTGCAGTGAAGGTTTGGTGGGGGAGGACTGAAGAAAAGCTTGGGATGTTAAAGGGGGGGCTGGGAGAAGAGAATGAAAAGGTTGAAAAAAAGAGAGAGAGATAATGGAGAGCCTTGAATTCCCACTCTCCAGCCATAACCTCCACCCCTACTCCCCCAGAAAACTGTCCTTCCCATCCACAGACACATCTGATCTCTAAATCTCAGCCACGCTGAGCCACGTTGAGAAGCAGCGAGGCTCAGTGGAAAGAGCACGGACTTTGGAGTCAGGGCTCATGAGTTCAAATCCCAGCTCTGCCACTTGTCGGCTGTGTGACTGTGGGCAAGTCACTTAACTTCTCTGTGCCTCAGTTCCCTCATCTGTAAAATGGGGATTAAGACTGTGAGCCCCACGTGGGACAACCTGATTCCCCTATGTCTACCCCAGCGCTTAGAACAGTGCTCGGCACATAGTGAGCGCTTAACAAATACCAACATTATTATTATTATTATTAAATCTCCTCCCCTTATCCCGGGTCATCAGTCCTCATTTAGATTCTTCTTCCCAACGTCCCCTTTCTTAACAATAATAATAATAATAATTGTGGTATTTGTTAAGCACTTACTATATGCCAGGCGCTGTACTATGCTCTGGGGTGGATACAAGCAAATCGAGTTGGACACAGTCCCTGTCCTACGTGGGGCTCACAGTCCCAAGCCCCATTTTACAGAGGAGGTAACTGAGGTCCAGAGAACCAAAGTGACTTGCCCAGGGTCGCACAGCAGATAAGTGGCAGAGCTGGGATTAGAGCCCATGACCTTCTGACTCCCAGGCCCGTGCTCTATTCACTATGCCAGGCTGCTTCTCTTTCTCGATGCACAAATCCACACCCTCAACGCTGGCCTTTGCAGAATTCAACACCTTGTGCTTTCACGGATCTTGTATCTCCAACCAACAGCCCTGGATCCCCTCCACAGTACACTTCCTCCCCTGGTGTCTTGGCACCACAGAGCACTCTTGGACAAAATCCAGGCAGCAAGCTGACTTTGGTCACATCAAATTCATTCTTATTTTCCATTACTGTCTTTTCTTTCACTCAGCAACACTCCTTCTCCTCCCTATTGACTTCCAAGTCCAATGCCCTCACCAACTATTCCAGACCTTGAACTCCCTCCTGAAATTCCCAGTGCCCCACCTATCCCCTCTCTTACCCCTGATGACGCTAACAATTACTTCAGGAAGTAGACATGGTCTAGTGAAAAGGCCACAGGCCTGGGAGTCAGGAGTACTGGGTTCTGATCCTGACTCCACCATTTGCCTGCTATGTGACTGTGAATAAGTCCCTTAACTTCTCTATGCCTCAGTTTCCTCATCTGTAAAGTGGGGATTAAATGTCTGTTCTCCTTCGTACCTTGACTGCGAACCCTGTGTGGGACAGAGACTGTGGCTGACCTAATCATCTCGCATCATCCCAGTTCTTAGTATGATGTTTGGCACAGAATGAGTGCTTAACAAATACTTGAATCATTATTGTTCCCTGACAAAGCTTAAACCATCAGGTGTGAGGTCCCCCAAATCTCTCCCTCACCTCCCACCCCTTCGTCCCATCTCCCATTCTTTGCAACCTTCTCTCAAGAGGGGATCCCTTAGCTACCTTCAAAATCTGTCCTGTCTCCTTGCGCCTTCAAACCCATCCCATCTTCCCTCTATGACTGCCATCTTCAACCACTCGATCTCTGATGGCTTCCTCTCCTCTGCCTTCAAAACGTCCATGTCTCCCCATCCTGAAAAAGCTTCTCTGGCCCTCACTGCACCACCCGGCTATCACCCCATCTCCCTCCTAACATTTCTATTCCAACTCCTTGAAAGGGATGCATACAACTGCTTCCTCCACTTCCTCTCCAACTCCATTCTTGACCCTCTACAATTTGGTTTCTGCCCCCTTCGCTCCACTGAGACCCCTCTCTGTAAGGTCACCGATGACCTCCTTTTTGCCCAATTTAAAAGGACTTTATTCTATCCTAATCCTCCTCAACCCCCCTCCCCACCACCATTTGCTTTTCATATAGTGGACCACTCCCTTCTCCTGGAAACACTAACTAACCTTGATTTTCTGACACAGTCCTTGTTCTCCTCTGAACCCTCCGACTGATCCTTATGATCCTTTGGCTGACTTTTCCTCTACCTCCCATTCTTTAATACTGGATTTTCCTCTGGCCCTTCCTCTTCTTCCAAACAGTTACCATGGGGGTCCAGGCACTTGACCGATTCTGGCTTAGCTACTGCAACAGCCTCCTGGTTGTCTCCTTGCTCCTAGTATCTCCCTTCTTCACTCTGCTGCCCGGAGCATGTTTTTTGACAACAGTAATCTGTGCACATATGTACATGTCTCCCTGCTGCTCAAAAACAAACAGTGATTGTCAATTGCCTCTTTGCATCAAACTGAAACTTTTAACCATTGGCTCCAGCGCTTAGAACAGTGCTTGGCACATAGTAAGCGCTTAACAAATGCCATCGTTATTATTATTAATGTACTCGATCAGCTCTCTCCCCACCTACATATCCACAATATTCTCACACTATACCCCAGGTCACACACTTTGTTCCTCTCGAGATAACCTGGGCCCTGGTTTTATGACTCCTGCCATCGACCTCTCGTTCCCATTCTCACCTGACCTGGAGCTTCTTTCCCTTTCATATCTACCAAACTGCTGCTCTCCCCATCTTCGAAGTCCTTCTGCAATTACATCTCCTTCAGGAGACCTTCCCTGGTGGGGCGGGAGCTGAGATTTTCCCGGTGGGGGGCAGAGAGCTACCACCGCTTACACACTAGCACCACACCCACATCATAATCCCCTTGTCCAAGTGAGGGATCACGCTCAGCCAGAGTATGGCCAAAGCTACAGCTATGGGACGGCCGAGGGTCCAGGGTGTAGTGAAATGCCCCAGCCAGGGACAGGCAGGAGCCTGTGGTCACCGTCCCGCAATGGCAGCAGCAGCATTAAGGCTCAGGGCGGAAGGGTGTAGAGTCAGTCCTAAGAATGAGCACACGCTCTCAGCTGCAAGAGCTGGGGGCTTTTGCCTGTGCAGGAGCATCTGGGCCCCCTTCATAGCTTCTGCTGTCAGTTCTGGATGTAAAGGTGACTGAAGGAGATGGAGACCTGTTAGGGACTCGGCAGTGGGGACTGATAAATAGACTACCTCCCCCCCTTTCCTTGTTCGTCATGCGGAGAGAGAGAGAAGGGAGAGCCAGATTTCAGTAATAGAAAGGAGGTAAAGCAAGGAGGAAACAGATCCGGGTTGAAAGGGAGTTTGCCCACAGAGGCCGGAGATTCCATTGGATGGGGTGAGAGGGCGGCAAGACGCTATGGGGGGTTATGTGCGTCCAAGGTGAGAGAGAATAGGGATTGTGTAGCAGAGGATGTGGTGAAGGGTTACAATACATGGTAAAATGAGCTAGATCGACCACCAGGTGGCACATCTGAAGCAGAGCAGGCCATGGAGGGTGGTGGGAGGTAAGGCGGGAGAAGGGGGGAAGGGATCCTGTTTCCTCAGTCACTGGGAATGCGATTGGGGGAAGACAGGACAGGCAGGACACTGCCTCCCTGGGCGAGGGATACTGGGGACATGGGAGATGGGACATGAGCAGAAGGGACAGATGAACTCAAGGGAGGACAGGGTGGGGAAAGGAGACACACACGCTCCCTCTCTCCCCCCCACCACCACACACACACACACTTGTTCACATTCATTCACATGCTCCTTGGGATTAGCGGGCCTAGCCCTCCCCTCCCTGGCTGATAATTAGGTATGATGACAAATACTACCACCCCATTGCACTTGGAATTGACAATTACTCTTGGTACCTGATTGCTGGTATGGGGTAGTCACTCTAGGTATTAGAAATAATTAGGTGAAAGTTGTGTTCAGCTCCCCTATTTTCCAGCAAAATGGTACAAAGAAATGCAAGAGCCTGAGCTAAAGGCCAAAAATTGAACCAAACTCCCAAGCCTGGACCATAGAACCTGTGGCCCAGTTGACAAGTGAAACGGAGGAGTGGCTGAGTCAAGGCAATACGCTATAAGTGAAGAAAATAAGAGGAAAAAAAGTAATAATTTGATAGGATTCAAGACTAGGCCTTGAGAGGGAGGCTGACCTGCACCTATTCCCCCAAACGGTATTCCCCATTACAAGTTATGATGATGTATTGATAATCACTTGGCAATATGTTGCCACCAAAATGCTAAATCCGCCATAAA
The DNA here is from genome assembly GCF_004115215.2 of Ornithorhynchus anatinus. Taxonomy (NCBI): domain Eukaryota; kingdom Metazoa; phylum Chordata; class Mammalia; order Monotremata; family Ornithorhynchidae; genus Ornithorhynchus; species Ornithorhynchus anatinus. The sequence continues at coordinate 1,054,346 of NW_024396937.1, read as the reverse complement.
TTAAAGATGACCGAATGAATGAATCGATGAATCGTATTCCTTGAACACTTACTAAGCACAGAACATTGTACTAAGCGCTTGGGGAAGTACAATATAACAGAGTTGGTAGACATGTTCCCTGCCCACAGAGAGTTTACAGTCTAGCAAGGAGAGAGACATTAATCTAGATAAATCTAGCTCCCAACTCTACTGGCCGGGGGCAGGGCGGAGGACGGGTTTCTGGGGACATTCCCGATGGAATGGTATTTCCCATCCCCTTCCATTCCCCTCAGGAGGAGGCTGCACCGACTCTGGGGCAGGAGGAGGCTGAAGAGTCACTTTGGGGGTCACGTGGGAAATTAGAGCTCCGGACTTGGAAGAGGATTCGCTGCTAGTTCACTTGGCATCTTGTAGGGATTTGGGGGCGGGAGGATTAATGGTATTCGTTAAGTGCTTACTCTGTTCCAAGCACTGTACTAAGTGCTGTGGCAGATACAAAGTAGTCAGGTTGTACCCAGTCCACATCCTCCACGGGGCTCACGGTCTACCCTGGGATCACCGAAGAGAGAAGGGATGCTGAGCCCTCAGTCCCCTCCACTCACGCCGGAGGCCTAAAAATCCCACCAGCAAGAAGACCCACTGACCATCCCAGCGCCCTCTCCAGGTGGGAGCTGCTGATTAGCTCCCTAATGGAGGAATTTTCCACAGCCCACTGGCTCTACAGATCAGCTGCTGCAGCTTAGGACTTTCTTTCCCTTACACTCTGGATCCACAGTGTGCCTTTAGGCCCCTCCCTCTGGGATCTCCTCTCCTGTCCCCTGCATCCAGACCCCCCGTCATTCCCCTCCCCACAGGCCGGCCCTCCTCAGTGTGCTCCCTTCCAACTCCTTCCCACCCTTCTCCCCAACCCCATCCCTGTCATCCTGTCCCAGCACCGCTCCTCATCCCCCTCCTCCCGCACTGGCACCCACCAGCTTGACCCCATTCAACCTCTTCCTACTCTTCGCACCAACTCCACTCAACGCATCTTCACTACAGACTCAGCCAAGTGTGGCCTGTGGAATCCCCACTCTACCATGGCGAAGCTTCGCTTCGACCACCCTCTTCTCCTGGAAAATCATTCATTCATTCATTCATTCATTCATTCATTCATTCAATAGTATTTATTGAGCTCTTACTATGTGCAGAGCACTGTTCTAACCGCTTGGAATGTACAATTTGGCCATAGATAGAGACAATCCCTGCCTAATGACGAGCTCACAGTCTAAAAGGGGGAGACAGACAACAAAGCAAAACAGAACAAAACAAAACAAAACAAAATCATCAAGATAAATAGAATCATGGAGATATACACCTCATTAACAAAATAAACAGGGTAATAAATAATATATAGAAATGAGGACAGTGCTGAGGGGAGGGGAAGGGGTAAGAGCAGAGGGTGGTGGGGGGAAGGGGCAGGGAGGAGGAGCAGAGGGAAAGCGGGGCTCAGTCTGGGCAGGCCTCCTGGAGGAGGTGAGCTCTTAGTAGGGCTTTGAAGAGGAGAAGAGAGTTTGCTGGATGTGAGGAAGGAGGGCATTCCAGGACAGCGGTAGGACGTGGGCCAGGGGTCGAAGGTGGGACAGTCGCAAATGGGGAACCATGAGGTGGTGAGCGGCAGAAGAGCGGAGTGTACGAGGTGGGCAGTAGAAAGAAGGGAAGTGAGGTAGGAAGGGGCAAGGTGATGAGTGAGGAGTTTTGAAGCCAAGAGTGAGGAGTTTTTGTTTCGTATGAAAGTTGATAGGCAACCACTGGAGGTTTTTGAGGAGGGGAGTGGCATGCCCAGGAAGATGATCCGGGCAGCGGAATGAAGAATAGACTGCAGTGGGGAGAGACGGGAGGAAGGGAGATCAGAGAGGAGGCTGACACAATAATCCAGTCGGGATATTATGAGAGATTGTACCAGCACGACAGCAGTTTGGATGGAGAGGAAAGGGCAGATCAAAGGTGAGATCGGCAGGTGTTGGTGACAGATTGGATGTGTGGGGTGAATGAGAGAGCTGAGGCAAGAATGACACCAAGGTTGCAGGCCTGTGAGACGGGAAGGGTCGTAGTACTGTCCACAGTGACAGGGAAGTCAGGGAGAAGACAAGATTGAACTCAGCTTCACTGACACTGTCCTCTCCTGGTTCTCCTTTCTCTCTGGCTGTTCATTCTCAGTCTCTTTCAAGGGCTCCTCCTCTGCCTCCCACCCCCTAAATGTGGGGGTCCCTCAAGGTTCAGTTCTGGGTCCCCTTCTATTCTCCCTCTACACCCACTTCCTTGGAGAACTCATTTGCTCCCATGGCTTCAACTACGACCCCTGTGCAGATGATATCCAAATCTTCATCTCCAGCCCTGATCTCTCTCCCTCTCTGCAGTCTCACATTTCCTCCTGCCTTCTAGACATCTCTACTTGGATGTCTTCCAGTCATCTCAAGTTTAACATGTCCAAAGCAGAACTCCTTATCTTCCCATCCATACCCTGTCCTCCCCCTGACTTTCCCATCTCTGTGGATGGCACCACCATCCTTCCTTCTCACAAGCCTGTAATCTTGGTGTTATCCTTGACTCCTTTCATTCAACCCACATATTCAATCCATCAATAAATCCTGTCGATTCGACCTTCACAACATCGCTAAAATTGGCCCTTTCCTCTCCACCCAAACTGCTACCACTTTAATAATGTTGGTATTTGTTAAGCGCTTACTATGTGCAGAGCACTGTTCTAAGCGCTGGGGTAGACACAGGGTTATCAGGTTGTCCCACATGGGGCTCACAGTCTTAATCCCCATTTTACAGATGAGGTAACTGAGGCACAGAGAAGTGAAGTGACTTGCCCACGGTCACACAGCTGACAAGTGGCAGAGCTGGGATTCGAACTCATGACCTCTGACTCCAAAGCCCGGGCTCTTTCCACTGAGCCACACTTTAATCCAAGCACTTACCCTACCCCACCTTGATTTCTGTATCAGCCTCCTTGCTGACCTCCGTGCTTCCTATCTCTTCCCACTCCAGTCCATACTTCACTCTGCTGCCCAGATCATTTTCCTACAAAAACATTCAGACCATGTTTCCCCACTCTTCAAGAATTTCCAGTGGTTGCCCATCCACCTCTGCATCAAACAAAAACTCCTCACCATTGGCTTTAAAGCATTCAATTATGTGGCCCTCTCCTACTTCACCTCCCTACTCTCCTACTACAACCCAGCCCGAACATTCAACTCCCAAACGTTCAAGTCCTCCAATGCTAAACTTCTCGACCTTGTCTATCTCGCCGATGACCTCTCACCCATGTCCTGCCTCTGGCCTGGAATGTCCTCCTTTCTCGTATCCGACAGACGATTACACTCCCCCTTCAAAGCCTTAATGAGGGTCTGTCTCCTCCAAGAGGCCTTCCCTGATTAAACCCTCCTTTCCTCCACTCCCTTCTGCATAGCCCTGCCTTGCTCCCTTTATTCATCTCCCTCCCAGCCCCCCAGCACTTATGTACATATCTACAATTTACGTATTCATTTATTCGTATCAATGTCTGCCTCCCCTTCTAGACTGTAAACTCATTGTGGATAGGGAATGAGTCTGCTTATTGTTATACTGTGCTTTCCCAAGCGTTTAATACAGTGCTTTGCACACAGTAAATGCTCAATTAATATGAGTGAATCAATGAATCAATTCCAATTTTACAGATGATGTCATTGAGGCACAGAGAAGTTAAGTGACTTGCCCAAGATCACACAGCACACAAGTGGTGGAGCGGGATTAGAACCGAGGTCCTCTGACCCCTTGGCCCATGCTCCTTCTACTAGGCCACATTGCTTCTCATTCATCTTGTTCATTTGTCCACTGGAAGCCTAGCAGCAGGCTAGGAAGATGGAGTGATTGGGAGGAAACCACCTATCCTTTCATGGTCCCTTACCAGGAGCCTGCCCCAAACCCAATTCAAGCAATTTGGCCTAGGCGGCTTGGTATGAGCCAGTTGGGGGATGCGGAAGTTAGGTGTGGCAGCTTCCAACTGAGGTCAGTACCTTAAAGTACCCCCAAAAGAACAACCTGGACAGATCACGAGACCTCCTCCAAGATACTTCCCTTGGCTACGGAAGTAGGAAACCAAAAGCAAGGCGGTCAGAGGAAACGTTGTGAGGTCGCAGTAAAACAAACCCTCAGACAACGCTGTACCCCAGCTGCAAACTGGGAGCCCACTACTGAGGACAGACCTGCATGGCGCCCTGCCTTCAAGAAGGAAGTGGCTGATTTTGAGCAAGAGCTTCAAAAGGAAAGAGAGACACAAGCAGAGAATAGTACCAGATCCTGAAAACATTAAGCCTGATACCACAACCGTAAATACATTTACTACTATTAAAGACGGTGGCTCCACACTTCACCAAACAGCAAGGTAAACCCTACACCACCATCCATCCCCCATCATGCCACCTACCCAGCCACAGCAAGCAGCACTCATCCCGAGGCAGATCAGCCAAGCCAAGTAGGAGGAGACAACTTACCTCTTCTGTGTACAGAGCCCAGCAGTAGATCCCGTGCTAAGGCACCAGGCCCAGCAACAGTGACCGAGGGTGGGTGCCCTCTAGGCAGCAAAGTGTCAGGGTAGGGAGTGAGTTCAAGCCTCGTGCTCGGTGCCACAAGCCCTTGCCATGGACTCCCAGGCATGCCAGTTCCTGGAGGAGTTGAGCAGCAGTGGAGGAGGAGGAGGAGGAGAATGAGGAGGAGGAGGAAAAGCAGGGGAAGGAGCTGACACCAAAGCCCTCCCACAGACTCTTGCCTCTCTGCTTCACTTCTGGCTCCAGCGAGCTGTAGGCAGGAGCAGGGACTAGTGCCAACCCATGGATCCCCTTCTCTCTCTCTTCCCCTACCCTTCTCTTCTGCACCCTCCAAACCTCTTCTTTCCCCTCTCTCACTCATTCCCTTCCTTAACCTATTTATTGCCCCAACTTCTCGTATTCAAAATGGATGCTAAAGTATCTATAGTTGCTCCGTTTTGAATGGGTTTATTCATTTTTCAGAACAAATATTCACTTGCAAAGACTTCTATAAAAGTGTGTGTTAGGCCAGTACGCTTTAGGTCCGGAGGACGGAGAATATCTATGCCCCCTCTACTGGCCCACAGGGCAGTTAAGCCAGTAAATCTTAGTGCTGATTGATCGGTGTTTCCCATTGATGGGCCATCAGTCAGAAGCTCAGGCTGTCCTCTCATTTCTCTTGAGCAGCTTCCCTGAGTGCCTGTCTGAGACTTGTAGGGGAGCTAGCTTTTTTTTAGGGCATTTGTTAAGTGCTTACTATGTGGCAGGCACTGTATACTAAGCCCTGGGGTAGATACAAGCTAATCAAGTTGGTCACAGTCCCTATCCCACATGGGACTCACAGCCTTAATCCTTATTTTACAGATGAGGTAATTGAGACACAGGGAAATTAAGTGACTTGTCCAAGATCACACAGTAGACAAGCAGCAGAGCCAACATTAGAGCCTGGGCCCTTCTGACTCCCAAGCTCTATCTACTAGGCCACGCTGCTTCTCTAATTCCAGTGGTTGTTGAGATGGTTGTCTTCTGGGTAGTGCGTAATTCTTTCTCCTCTTCAATCGAGAACAAGGGTACACTATTGGCGTTAGACTAGAAGGAGTCACCAATTCTCACCACCGAAGTCCAGGAGGGTGAGTTCTTTCTCCCACACCAGAAGGGACTAATCTGCTCATTACCCAGGATGATTACTAGGATCGAGTAAGCACCCGGTACAGTGTTCTACATACAGCAGCTGCTCAATAAATACCAATGATGAAGTATTTATGATGTCCAGAGCATTGTACTGTACCAGCCGCCTGGAGGGTGTTTAATAGAGACTCGGTTCTTGCAATTGAGACATTTAAAATCTAATGGAGAAAAATGGGCACATGGCCAAATATTCAACAGGCAGAATAGGGGTAGGAATGTCTTTTGTGCAGAAGAGTCAAACCAAATGAAACATCTGAGCAGTTGGTACACAAAAAGACATATAATTTAGTGCCATCCCTCCACGTGACAAATGCCACCATAGAAGAGGCAGAGCGATGACATCACTGCACTGTGTGGCTGCTTCTTAGCAACAGCCATTGCTGTCAGCAGGGATGGCACAAGGGAGAGGGAAGGGGAAAGGATGGGAGGGGAAGGAAGGAGAAGATGTAAAAGAGTCACAGAAGTGTTGGGAGGAGAGGGGAAGCAAATCATTGTGGCTAGAGGTCACTGTAACAAGACAGCACACATCTTTGCCCAGTAGCCCCAGTGGTATAGCAACTCTTAAACCTTGTGGAAGCTTGAGGAGGCACTTAAGGAATCCTTCTGCCTAGTAGGGTACTATAGGTATGTGGACCTGTCCTCTGTACTCCAAAAAGACACTACTTGAAGTCCATCTGTAAGCGTGCGTGTGGCTGAAAAGGACAATGCGGGATCCACAGTCCCAGCCACACTGGACAAACAAAAAGGTGACCTCTTGTTTGGTTGCTGTAATTCATATTTGCAAATGAAGGTGCTGTCGTCTCTTTTGCCTCCTTGTCTCTCAGCACGCAGGAGTTAAGCAGAAACACCTTCGGGGAGCATCTTGCACAGATTCATTTTTATTACATTAATCATTAAGCTTGGAGACTCACATCAGTGTATGATATCTTGCTAAAGCACAGTTTTAAAATACTACCAGAAACAAAAACTAAGAAGCTGTGCTAGAGACAGTTTTAGTAAAGACAATCTCAATATACTAGTAAATTCAGTAAGGCCCACAAGGAAAACCTGAGCCTTTTTCAAAGTATAGTTTCATGAATGCAAGATTAAGACTGCAGAAGGTCTATTCGTATTCATTCATTCATTCAATAGTATTTATTGAGCGCTTACTATGTGCAGAGCACTGTACTAAGCGCTTGGAATGAACAAGTCGGCAACAGATAGAGACAGTCCCTGCCGTTTGACGGGCTTACAGTCTAATCGGGGGAGACGGACAGACAAGAACAATGGCAATAAATAGAGTCAAGGGGAAGAACATCTTGTAAAAACAATGGCAACTAAATAGAATCAAGGCGATGTACATTTCATTAACAAAATAAATAGGGTATGGATCCTGAAGAACAGCAAGAAGATATTCCTTAGCTGTGGAAAAAAATGAAAGAAACATCAGTTCAACTGCAAAAAAATCTAAACTGAAAAATTAAAAAAACCCTCATTTTCATTGCTTTTGATGCTCCAACAATGCCGGCAGATTCTCTCAGTCCAGTCACTATGTGGAAGAGCATGAGTTGCCACAAATGGTCAGCAGTAGTAGTATTTTTTAAGCATCTACTGTGTACCATACTGTGAATAGAGATAGGGTCTCTGGCCCCCAAGGAGCTCACCATCTAAGAAGATGAGAGAAAACAGATCGATCTTACAGTCCCCCTGGATGTACACAGTTAAGGGAAAGGGTTCTCTCCCACCCCTCTCCCCGAGACCCCTACTCACCCATTCTGCTGCAGCCTGTGAAATTTGTTCTTAGTGGGTAACCTCAGAAAGTGGCGTGAAATGGGACAGGAAAGGAAAAGAGTGGGGGGCAGAGGGGCTCTCTTTGTGAGTCAGTTGGAGTTCTCCCCGGCTCTGGACAATATGCTGCTCAGAGGAGCTTGGCTGTCAGGTTGGACAAGTAAGTGCGGACAGGCGAATTTCAACAAGTAAGTGCAGACAGGAGGGGAGGCAGCCAGGAAGGGAGAGAAATGGTAGTAGTAAGAGCACGTGTTAAGGGCATACTGTGGGCAAAGCCCGGGGGAAAAGTACAATATGGATGAGAATTAGGCATGATCTCTGGTTCCAGAAGGACGACGGACATTTCTCTGCAGTTTAGGAGGGTGAGTGTGTTTTCCCACACCAGAAATGGAGAATATAATTTGTTGAATGCTAAAACTGCAGACTCTTAATCATATCATCCTTAATGATGGCATTAAAGCAGTTGAATCCAATTCCACTGAGAAAGAATGAAAGGTCACAGAAAAGTTGTACCTGTCCCATGTTCGAAGCAGAGGATCAGGTTTTCATTCATTCAGTCAATCATATTTATTGAGCGATGACTGGGTGCAGAGCACAGCACTTAGTGTGCTTGGGAGAGAACAACACAACAAAGAACAGACACATTCCTTGCTCACAATGAGCTTACTTTACTTATTCCTTTCAATGGAAAGATACAGCACACTATTAATTCAGGGTTATTTAAAAACATAAATTTATGGTTAAAATAGTTCCCAACTGCATTTTCTAATTAGGCAGAGTTAAAGATCAATATTTGGGAACCAAATTCATTTTGTTTAGACACAAAATGGCATTTTAAGAAGATCGATTGAAATTGACTTTATCAGTCTTTGAAACACGGAATCTGATCCATAAAAGGAGAGCAAAATGCACCTGTGCGACGACAGGTTACACTAAGCATAAAGAATTTAAATGGAGGACATACATCTACACGGATGATACCCAAATCTACATCTCCTCTCCTGTTCTCTCTTCCTCCCTCCAGGCTCGCACATCCTCCTTCCTTCAGTACATCTCCACCTGGATATCTGCCCACCACCTGAAACTCAACATGTCTAAGGCTGAGCTCCTTATCTTCCCTCCCAAACCCTGTCCTCTCTGGCTTGGGGCCAGGCCTGGAAGGCAAAAGCTGGGGGGCATAACTGGAATGAGAAGGGTTCGAGGCCAGGCCTGGAACACAAAAGCTGGGGGCCAGGCCTGGAACGAGAAGGGTTCGGGGCTTGGCATGGAAGACAAAGGCTGGGTAATAGGGTTTGTGGCCCTGCGTGAAAGGCAAAAGCTGCGGGGCCAAAACTGGAACGAGAAGGGTTCAGGGAAATGCCTGGAAGGAAAAGGCTGGGGGGCCAGGCCAGGAAGGCAAAGACTGGGGGGCCAAAACTGGAACGAGAAGGGTTTGGGGCCAAGCCTGCAAGGCAAAGACTAGGTTAGGTTTGGGGAAAAGGTTAGGCTTGGGGAAAAGCTTAGGCCAGGGAAAAGGTTAGGCTAGGGGAAAATGTTAGGCTAGGGCAAGGGTTAGGCAAGGAGAAAGGTTAGGCTAGGGGAAAAGGTTAGAATAGGGAGAAGTTAAGGCTAGGGGAAAATGTTAGGCTAGGCAAAAAGCCTAGGCTAGGGGAAAAGGTTAGGCCACAGGAAAGGGTTAGGCCAGGGGAAAAGGGAATGGGAAATAAATAAACTCGGGAAAAAGGTTAGGCCAGGGGAAAGATTAAGCAAGGGAAAGTTTAGACTATGGGAAAAGGTTAGGCTAGGTGTAAAGATTGGGTTAGGGAAAAGTTAAGGCTAAGGAAAAAGGTTAGGGCAGGTGAAAAGTCTAGGTTAGGAGAAAAGATTAAGCTAGGGGAAAAGATTAGGCCATGGGAAAAGTTTAAGCCAGGAAAAAGTTTATGTCAGGGGAAAAGGATAGGCTAGAAGAAAGGGTTAGGCTAGGGGAAAGGTTAGGCCAGGGGATAGGTAAGGCTAGGTGTAAAGGTTAGGTTAAGGGAAAATCTTAGGCTAGGGGAAAGGGTTAGGCAAGGGGAAAAGGTTACGTTAGGGGAAACCGCTAGGCTAAGGGAAAAGGTTTGGCTAGGGGGAAAATTTAGGCCGGGGAAAAGCTTAGTCCAGGGGAAAAGGTTAGGACAGAGGAAAAGGTTAGGTGAGGGGAAAAGATTAGGCCACAGGAAAGGTTAGTACATGAGAAATGATTAGGCTAGGGGAAAAGTTTAGGCTAGAGGAAAAGGTTAGGCAAGAGGAAAATGTTAGACTAGGGAGAATGATAGCACTGGGAGAAGGTTAGGCTATGTGAAAATGTTAGGCTGGGGAAAGGTTAAGGCTAGGGAAAGGTTTAGGCTAGAGGAAAAGGTTAGGCAAGGGGAAAAGGATAGGCCAGGGAAAAATGTTGGGACAGGGAAAAGCTTAGGCCATGGAAAAAGGTCATGCTAAGGAAAAGGTTTAGGCCTTGGGAAAGGTTAGGCTAAGGGAAAAGGTTAGGCCTTGGGAAGAGGTTAGGTCAGGGAAAAGGATAGGCAAGTGAAAAGGTTAGGCTATGGGTAAAGTTTAGGCTAGGGGAAAAGATTATAGAAGGTGAAAATTTTAGGTTAGGGGAAAAGGTTGGCTATGGGAAAAGGTTAGGCTAGGGCAAAAGGTTAGTTTTGGGGAAATGTTTAGGCTAGGGGAAAAGGTTGGGCCGGAGAAGAAGTTAGGCTATGGGAAATGGATAAGCTAGGGGAAATGGTTAGTCAAGGGAAAGGTTAGGCTAGGGGGAAAAGGTTAGGCTAGGGGGGAAAAGTTAGACTGGGGGAAAGGTTAGGCTAGGGGGGAAAAGTTAGACCAGGGGAATAGGTTAGGTTAGGGGAATAGGTTAGGTTAGGGGAAAAGATTAGGCTAAGGGAAAAGGTTAGACCAGAGGAAAAGGGTAGGCCAAGGGAAAAGGTTAGAGTGAGGGAAAAGGTTAGGCTAGGGGAAGAGGTTAGATCCGGGAAAAGCATAGGCCAAGGGAAAAGGTTAAGCAAGGGGAAAAGGTTATGCAAGGTGAAAATTTTAGGTGAGGAGAAGTTAGGCTAAGGGAAAAGGTTAGGCTAAGAGAAAATGTTATTCTTGGGGAAATGTTTCAGCTAGGGGAAAAGGTTAGGCCAGGGAAAAGTTTAGACTATGGAAAATGGATAACCTAAGGGAAAAGTTTAGGCCAGGGGAAAGATTAGGCAAGGGAAAGGTTAGACTAGGGGAAAAACGTTAGGCTAGGCGAATTGGTTAGCCTAGGGGAACAGGTTAGGCTAGGGGAAAAGGTTAGGCCAAGAAAAAAAGTTAAGCTAGTGGGAAAGGATAGGCTAGGGGAAAGATTGGGCTAGGGGAAAACATTAGGCGAGGGGAAAGGCTAGGCTAGGTGTAAAGGTTAGGTTAGCAAAAAGCTTAGGCTATGGGAAATGGTTAGGCTAGGGGACATGAATAGGTGAAGGGAAAGTTTAGGCTAGGGGAAAAGGTTAGGCAGGGTGAAAAGTTTAGTTTAGGGGAAAAGATTAGACAGGTTGAAAAGTTTAGCTTAGGGGAAAAGGTTAAGCTAGGGGAAATGGTTAGGCTGGGAGTAAAGGTTAGGCCAGGGTAAAAGTTTAGGCTATGGGAAATGGTTAGGCTAGGGGATAATGTTAGGCTAGGGGAAAATGTTAGTCCAAGGTGAAAGGTTAGGTCAGGTAAAAGGTTAGGCCAGGGGAAAAGGTTAGGCAATGGGAAAAGATTAGGCTAGGGTAAACAGGCTAGGGAAAATATTAGGCTAGAGGAAAAGGTTAGAAAATGGACAAAGGTTTGGCCCGGATAAAGTTTAGGCCAGGTGAAAAAGGTTAGGCTAGGGGAAAATGTTAGGCAAGGGGAAAAGGTTAGTCGAGGGGAAAAGTTAGGCTACGGGAAAAGTAAGGTTAGTCGAAGGGAAAAGTTAGGCTACAGGAAATGGTTAGGCAAGGTGTAAAGATTAAGCTAGGGGAAAGGGTTAGGCTAGGGGAAGGATTAGGGTAGGGAAAGATTAGGCTAGGGAGAAACGTTAGGCTAGGGGAAAAGGTTAGGCGCGGGGAAAAGGTTAGGCTATGGGAAATGGATAAGCTAGGGGAAAAGGTTAGGCCAGGGTAAAGATTAGGCAAGGGAAAGATTAGGCTAGGGGAAAACATTAGGCTAGAAGAAAAGGTTAGGCTAGGGGAAAAGGTTCGGCTAGGAGAAATGGTTAAGATAAGGGAAAATGGTAGGCAGGAGTATAGGTTAGCCTAGGGGAAAGGATTAAGCCCAGGGAAGGATTAGGGTAGGGAAAGATTAGGCTAGGAAGAATCGTTAGGCTTGGGGAAAAAAGTTAGGTGAGGGGAAAAGGTTAGGCTATGGGAAATGGATAAGCTAGGGGAAAAGGTTAGGCCAGGGTAAAGATTAGGCAAGGAAAAGATTAGCCTAGGGGAAAGCATTAGGCTAGAGGAAAAGGTTAGGCTAGGGGAAATGGTTACACTATAGGCAATGGTTATATTAGGGGAAAGGTTAGGCTCGCGGAGGAGTTGGGCTAGGGGAAAAAGTTAGGCTAGGGGAAATGTTTAGACTAGGGGTACAGGTTAGGCCAGGGAAAAGGTTAGTCTATAGGAAATGGATAAGCTAAGGGAAAAGGCTAGGCCAGCGTAAAGATTAGTCAAGGGAAAGGTTAGACTAGGGGAAAACATTAGGCTAGAGGAAAAGGTTAGGCTATGGGAAAAGGTTCGGCTAGGGGAAGGGGTTAGGACAGGGGAAATTCGTAGGCTAGGAGTATAGGTTAGCCTAGAGGAAAAAATTAGGCCCTGTGAAAAGGTTAGGCCTGGGGAAAAGTTTAGGTTAGGGGAAAAGGTTAGGCCAGGGGAAGGATTAGGCTAGGGGAAGGATTTGGCTAGGGAAAGATTAGGCTAGGGAGAAACGTTGGGCTAGGGGAAAAGGTTAAGCTAGGGGAAAAGGTTAGGCCAGGGGAAAAGGTAGGCCAGGGGAAAAGGTTAGGCGAGGGAAAAAGGTTAGTCGAGGGGAAAAGTTAGGCCACAGGAAATGGTTAGGCAATGTGTAAAGTTTAGGTTAGGGGAAAAGGTTTGGCTAGGGTAAAGGGTTAGGCTAGTGTAAAAATTGAGGTGAGGGGAAAAGGTAAGGCCAGTGGAAAGGTATAGGCCATGGGAAAATGTTAGGTTAGGGGAATAGGTTAGGCTAGGGGAAAAGTTTAGAACAGGGAAAAGTTTAGGCTAGGGGAAAAGGTGAGGCAAGGAGAAAAGGTTAGGCTAGGGGAAATGGTTAGGCTACAGGCAATGGTTACATTAGGGGAAAGGTTAGGCTCACGGAAGGGTTGGGGTAGGGGAAAAGGTTAGGCTAGGGGAAATGTTTCGACTAGGGGAACAGCTTAGGCCAGGGAAAAGGTTAAGCTAGGGGAAATGTTTAGACTAGGGGAACAGGTTAGGCCAGGGAAAAGGTTCGGCTATGGGAAATGGATAAGCTAGGGGAAAAGGTTAGGCCAGGGTAAAGATTAGGCAAGGGAAAGGTTAGGGTAAGGAGAAACGTTAGGCTAGGGGAAATGTTTAGACTAGGGGAACAGGTTAGGCCAGGGAAAAGGTTAGGCTATGGGAAATGGATAACCTAGGGGAAAAGGTTAGGCCAGGGGAAAAGGTTAGGCGAGGGAAAAAGGTTAGTCGAGGGGAAAAGTTAGGCTATGGGAAATGGTTAGGCAATATGTAAAGTTTAGGTTAGGGGAAAAGGTTTGGCTAGGGTAAAGGGTTAGGCTAGTGTAAAAGTTGAGGCTAGGGGAAAAGGTAAGGCCAGTGGAAAGGTACAGGCCATGGGAAAATGTTAGGCTAGGGGAATAGGTTAGTCTAGGGGAAATGTTTAGGCTAGGTGAAATGTTTGGGTAGGGGAAAAGGTTAGGCAAGGAGAAAAGGTTAGGCTAGGGGAAAAGGTGAGAATTGGAGAAAGGTTAAGGCTAGGGGATAAGGATAGGCCAGGGGAAAAGTTTAAGATGGGTAAAAAGTTATGCTAGGGGAAAAGGTTAGGCTGAGGAAATGTTTAGTCTAGGGGAAATGTTTAGGCTAGGAGAAAAGGTTAGGCTATGGGAAATGGGTAATCTAGGGGAAAAGGTTAGGCAAGGGAAAGGCTAGGCTGGGGAAAAGGTTAGGCTAGGGGAAGGGGTTAGGATAGGGGAAAATGGTAGTCAGGAGTATAGGTTAGCTTAGGGGAAAAGCTTAGGCCAGGGGAAAAGTTTCAGCTAGGGGAAGAATTAGGCTAGGGAAAGATTAGGCTAGGGAGAAACGTTAGGCTAGGGGAAAAGGTTAGGTGAGGGGGAAAGGTTAGGCAAAGGGAAAAGTTAGGCAAGGTGAAAAGTTTAGGTTAGGGGAAAGGTTTGGCTAGGGTAAAGGGTTAGGCTAGGGGAAAAGGTAAGGTCAGGGGAAAAGTATAGGCCATGGGAATAGGTTAGGCTAGGGGAAAAGTTTAGAAGAGGGGAAAGGTTAGGCTAGGAGAAAAGAACAGGCTATGGAAAAAGGGTAGGCAGGGAAAAGGTTAGGGTAGGGGAAAAGGTTAGGCTATGGACAATGGTTACATTAGGGAAAGGGTTTGGCTATATGTAATGGTTACGTTAGGGGAAGGTTAGGCTCATGGAGGGGTTGGGCTAGGGGATAAGGTTGGAATAGGGGAAAGGTTAAGGGTAGGCGAAAAGGATAGGCCAGGGGAAAGGTTTAAGCCGGGTAAATAGTTATGCTAGGGAAAAAGGTTAGTCTAGGAGAAATGTTTAGGCAGGGGAAAAGGTTAGGCCAGGGAAAAGGTTAGGCTATGAGAAATGGATAAGCTAGGGGAAAGGTTTAGGCCAGGGGAAAGATTAGGCAAGGGAAAGGTTAGGCTAGGGATAAACATTAGGCTAGGGGAAAGAATTAGGCTAGGGGAAAGTATTAGGCTAGGGGAAAAGGTTAGGTGAGGGGGAAAGGTTAGGCAAAGGGAAAAGTTAGGCAAGGTGAAAGGTTTAGGTTAGGGGAAAGGTTTGGCTAGGGGAAAGGTTTAGGCTAGGGGAAAAGGTAAGGTCAGGGGAAAAGTATAGGCCATGGGAATAGGTTAGGCTAGGGGAAAAGTTTAGAAGAGGGGAAAGGTTAGGCTAGGAGAAAAGAACAGGCTATGGAAAAAGGGTAGTCAGGGAAAAAGGTTAGGGTAGGGGAAAAGGTTAGGCTATGGGCAATGGTTACATTAGGGAAAAGGTTTGGCTATATGTAATGGTTACGTTAGGGGAAAGGTTAGGCTCATGGAGGGGTTGGGCTAGGGGATAAGGTTGGAATAGGGGAAAGGTTAAGGGTAGGCGAAAAGGATAGACCAGGGGAAAGGTTTAAGCCGGGTAAATAGTTATGCTAGGGAAAAAGGTTAGTCTAGGAGAACTGTTTAGGCAGGGGAAAAGGTTAGGCCAGGGAAAAGGTTAGGCTATGAGAAATGGATAAGCTAGGGGAAAGGTTTAGGCCAGGAGAAAGATTAGGCAAGGGAAAGCTTAGGCTAGGGACAAACATTAGGCTAGGGGAAAGAATTAGGCTAGGGGAAAGTATTAGGCTAGGGGAAAAGGTTAGGCCAGGGAAAATGTTAAGCTAGGAGAAAAGGAGAGGCTAAGAGAAAAGGTGAGGCTAGGGGAAAAGGTGAGACTATGGGAAAAGGTGAGGCTAGGGGAAAAGTTTAGGTGAGGTATAAACATTGTTTGGGGAAAAGCATAATCCAGGGGAAACGGTTAGGCCGGGGAAAGATTAGGCTATGCAAACATTAGGCTAGGGAAAAACATTAGGCTAGGGGAAGAGGTTAGGCTAGGGGAAAAGCCTAGGCTAGGGGAAATGGTTAGGTTAGGGAAAACATTAGGCTAGGGGAAAGTTTGGGCTAGGGGGAAAGGTGAGAATAGGGGAAAAGTTAAGACTAGGGTAAAAGGTTAGGCCAGGGGAAAAGTATAATTCATGTGAAAAGGTAAGATGAGGGGAATAGGTTAGGCTAGGGGAAAAGGTTAGGATATTGGCAATGTTTATGTTAGAGAGAAGGTTAGGCTATGGGAAATGGTTACGTTAGGGGAGAGGTTAGGCTCGCGCAGGGGTTAGGCTAGGGAAAAAGTTTAGAATTGGGGAAAGGCTAAAGCTAAGGGAAAAGGATAGGCCAGGGAAAATGTTTAAGCCCGGTAAAAAGTTATGCTAGGAGAAAGGTTAGGCTAGGGGAAAAGGTTAGTCTAGGGGAGATGTTTAGGCCAGGGAAAAAGGTTAGGCCAGGGAAAAGTTTAGGCTCTAGGAAATGGATAAGATAGGGGGAAAGGTTAGGCCAGAAGAAAGATTAGGCAAGGGAAAGGTTAGGCTAGGGATAAACATTAGGCTAGGGGAAAGGGTTAGGCTAGGAGTATAGGCTAGCCTAGGGGAAAAGGTTAGGCCCTGGGAAAAGGTTAGGCCAGGGGAAAGGTTTAGACCAAGGGAAAAGGTTAGGCTCAGGGAAAAGGTTAGGCCGGGGAAAAGGTTAGGCTAGGGGAAAAGGTTAGGCCAGGGGAAGGATTAGGCTAGGGAAAGATTAGGCTAAGGAGAAACTTTCGGCCAGGAGAAAAGGTTAAGCTAGGGGAAAAGGTTAGGCTAGGGCAAAAGGTGAGGCTAGGGGAAATGGTTAGGCGAGGGGAAAGATCAGGCTATGGGAAAAGGTTAGACAAGGTATAAA
Organism: Ornithorhynchus anatinus; assembly: GCF_004115215.2. Classification (NCBI taxonomy): domain Eukaryota; kingdom Metazoa; phylum Chordata; class Mammalia; order Monotremata; family Ornithorhynchidae; genus Ornithorhynchus; species Ornithorhynchus anatinus. Next base: position 1,038,177 of record NW_024396937.1, on the reverse strand, counting down.
CATTCAGTTTGGGGAAAAGGTTAGGCCAAGGGAAAGATTAGGCTAGGCAACATTTAAGCTAGGGGAAAACATTAGGCTAGGGGAAAAGGTTAGGCTGGGGAGAAGGTTAGGCTAGGGGAAAAGCCTAGGTTATGGGAAACAGGTTAGGGGAAAGGTTAAGCGAGGGGAAAGGTTGGGCTAGGGGAAAGGTGAGAATAGGGGAAAAGTTAAGGCTGGGGCAAATGTTAGTCTAGGGGAAAAGTTTAGGCTAGAGGAAAAGATGGGGGAGGGAAAAGGTTAGGCTAGGAGAAAAGGTTAGGCTAGATGCAAATGTTAGGTTAGGCGAAAGCCTTAGGTGAGGGGAAAAGGATAGGCCAGGAGAAAGGGTTAGGCTACAGGAAAAGCTTAGGCCATGGGAAAAGGTTAGTTCAGGGCAAAGGTTTACGTCAGGGGAAAAGGTTAGGCTGGAGGAAAAGGTTAGGCTAAGGAAAAAGGTTAGGCTAGGGGAAAAGGTTAGGCTAGGGGAAAAGGTTAGGCTAGGGGAAAAGGTTAAGCTAGGGGCAAAGTTTAAGTGAGAGGCAAGGTTTAAGTGAGAGGCAAACGTTAGGTGAGGGGAAAGGTTAGGCTAGGTGTAAAGGTTAGGGTTAGGGGAAAACTTAGGCTAGTGGAAAGGGTTAGTCTAGGGGAAACGGTTAGGTCAGGGGAAAAGGTTAGGTCAGGGGGAAAGGTTAAGCCACGAGAAAAGTTTAGGCTATGGGAAATGGTAAGGCTAATGGAAAAGCTTAGGCCAGGGAAAAAGGTTAGGCCAGAGGAAAATGTTAGGCCAGGAGAAAAGGTTAGGTCAGGGAAAACGTTAAGCCAGGGGCAAAGGTTAAGTGAGAGGCAAAGGTTAGGTGAGGGGAAAAGGTTAGGCGAGGGGAAAGGCTAGGCTAGTTGTAAAGGTTAGTTGAGGGGAAAAGCTTAGCCTAGTGGAAAGGGTAAGTCTAGGGGAAAGGGTTAGGCTGGGGGAAACGGTTAGGCCAGGGGAAAAGGATAGGCCTTGGGAAAAGTTTAGGGTATGGGAAATGGTTAGGGTAGGGGAAAATGTTAGGTCAGGGAAAGGTTTAGGCGATGGTAAATAGTTAGGCTAGGAGAAAAGATTAGAACAGGGAAAAGGTAAGACTTTGGGAAAAGTTTAGGCTAGGGGAAAAGGTAAGGCTTGGGGAAAATATTAGGCTAGGGGAAAAGATTAGGCCATGTGAAAAGTTTAAGCCGGGGAATAGGTTATGCTAAGGGAAAAGGTTAGGCTAGGGGAAACATTTAGGTTAGGGAAAAAGGTTAGGTCTGGGGAAAAGTTTGATCCAGGGGAAACGGTTAGGTCAGGGAAAAGATTAGGCCAAGGAAAAGGTTAGGCTGGGGAAAAGTGTAGCCCAGCAAAAAATATTTGGCTAGGGGAAAAGGTTAGTCCAGGGGAAAAGGTTAAAGCTAGGGGAAAGGTTAGGATACAGGAAAAGGTTAGGCAAGATGTAAAGTTTGGTTTAGGGAAAATGTTAAATTAGGGTATAGGGTTAGGCTAGGGTAAAAGGTTAGTCTATGGCAAAAGGTTAGGCCAGGAGAAAAGGTAAGGCCAGGGGAACAGGTTAGGTTGGGGAAAAGGTTAGGCTAGGGGAAACAGTTAGGCCAGGGGAAAAGGAGAGGCCATGGGAAAAGATTAGGCCAGAGGAAAGATTAGGCTAGGGGAAAACATTAGATTAGGGAGAAAGGTTAGGCTAGGAGAAAAGGTTAGAACAGGGTAAAGGTTAAACTAGGGGAAAAGGTTAGGCTAGGGGAAAAGTTCTGGCCAGGGGAAAAGGTTAGGCTAGGGGAAAAGGATAGGCTAGAGGAAAGGTTAAGTGAGGGGAAACGTTAGGTTATGGGAAAAGGTTAGGATAGGTGTAAAGGTTAGATTAGGGGAAAAGCATAGGCTAAGGAATAGGGTAAGGCTGTGGGTAAACATCAGGCTAAGGGAAAAGGTTAGGCCTGAGGAAAGGTTTAGGCCAGGGAGAGGGTTAGGCCAGGGAAAAGGTTAGGCTAGGGGAAAAGGTTAGGTTAGGGGAAAAGGTTAGGTAAAGGGAAAAGGTTAGGCTGGGGAAACCTTTAGGGTAGGGGAAATGGTTAGGCCAGGGAAAAAGCTTAGGCCGGGTGAAAAGATTAGGGCAAGGGAAAAGGTTAGGTCAGGGAAAAGGTTAGACCAGGAGTAAGGGTTAGGCAAGGGGAAAAGGTTAGGCCAGGGAGTAGGTTCGGCTAGGCGAAAAGGCTAAGTTAGGGGAAAACATTAGGCTAGGGGAAAAGGTTAGGCTATGGGAAAAGCCTAGGCTATGGGAAATGGTTAGGCTAGGGGAAGGTTTGGGCTAGGGGAAAAGGTTAAATTAGGGTAAAGTGTTAGGCTAGGGGAAAAGGTTAGAATAGGAGAAAAGTTAAGGCCAAGGGAAAAGGTTAAGCTAGGCGAAAAGGTTAGGCTAGGGTAAAAGGTTAGGATATGGGAAAAGGTTAGGCCAGGGGAAAAATTTAAGGCATGGAAAAATTTGGGATAGGGGAAAAAGTTAGGCCAGCACAAAGTTTAGGACAAGAGAAAAGATTAGGGCAGGGGAAAAGGTTAGGCCAGAGGAAAGGATTAGGCCAAGGGTAAAGGTTAGTCTAGGGGTAAACGTTAGGCCAGGGGAAAAGGTTAGGCTAGGGGTAAACGTTAGGTTAGTGGTAAAGGTTAGGCTATGGGAAATGGTTAGGCTAGGGGAAATGGTTAGGCTAGGGGAAAGGTTTAGGTTAGGTGTAAAGGTTAGGTTAGGGGGAAAGCTTAGGGTAGGGGAAAGGGTTAGGCTAGGGGAAAAGGTAGCCTAAGGCAAAAGGTTAGGCTAGGGGAAAAGTTTAGGCCAAGGGAAAAGGTTAGGATAGGCGAAAAGGTTAAACAAATGGAAAGGTTTAGGTTAGGGAAAATGGTTAGGCCAGGGAAAAGCTTAGGCCAGGGAAAAGGTTAAGCTATGTTAAATGGTTAGGCTAGAGGAAAGGGTTATGATAGGGGAAAAGGTTAAGCATGGCGAAAAGGTTAGGCCATGGGGATAGGGTTAGGCTAGGAGAAACATTTAGGCCAGGGGAAAAGGTTAGGCTAGGGAAAATGTTTAGGCCAGGGGAAATGGTTACGCTAGGGGAAAAGGTGAGGATTTAGGCTAGGGGAAAAGGTTAGGCTAGGTGTAAAGATTAGGTTAGGGGGAAAGTTTAAGCTAGGGGAAAAGGTTAGGCAAACGAAAAGCTTAGGTTAGGGGAAACGGTTAGGCTAGTGGAAATGGTTAGGCTAGGGGAAAAGGTTAGGCCAGGGAAACGGTTAGACTATGGGAAATGGATAAGCTAGGGGAAAAGGTTTGGCCAGGGAAAAGATTAGGCAAGGGAAAGGTTAGGCTAGGGGAAATGGTTAGCGTAGGGGAAAAGGTTACACTAGAGGAAAAGGTTAGGCCAGGTGACAACGTTAAGCCAGGGAGAAGGTTGGGCTAGGGGAAAACTTGAGATTTTAGAAAAGGTTAGACTTGGGGAAAAGGATACTCCAGGGAAAAGGTTAGGGCAGGGGAAAAGTTTACGTCAGGGAAAATGTTGGGCCAGGGGAACAGTTTAGGCTAAGAGAAAAGGTTAGGCCAGGGGAAAGGTTAGGTTATGGGAAAAGGCGAGGCTAGGTGTAAAGTTTAGGCTAGAGGAAAACCTTGGACTACGGGAAAAGGTTAGGCCAGTGCAAAAGGTCAGGCCAGTGTGAAAGGTCAGGCCAAGGGAAAAGGTTAGGCCAGGGGAAAAGGTTAGGCCAGGGGAAAAGGGTACGCTAGGGGAAAAGATTAGGCTATGGGAAATAGGTTAGGAGAAAAAGTGAGGATATGGGAAAAGGATAGGCTAAGGGAAAACGTTAGTCCAGGGAAAAATGTTATAATAATAATAATGTTGGTATTTGTTAAGCGCTTACTATGAGCAGAGCACTGTTCTAAGTGCTGGGGTAGATACAGGGTAATCAGTTTGTCCCACGTGAGGCTCACAGTCTTCAACCCCATTTTACAGATGAGGTAACTGAGGCACAGAGAAGTTAAGTGACTTGCCCACAGTCACACAGCTGACAAGTGGCAAAGCCAGGATTCAAACCCATGACTTCTGACTCCCAAGCCCCGGCACTTTCCACTGAGCTATGCTGCACTGAGTTATGCACTGAGTTATATGAGGGAAAAGGTTAGGCTAGGAGAAAAGGTTACCCCTCCTCCTCCATACCTTATCTCACCTTGGCTTCACGGAATCCGTCCTCTCCTGGTTCTCCTCTTATCTCTCTGGCCGGTCATTCTCGGTCTCCTTCGCAGGCGCCTCCTCCCCCTCCCATCCTTTAACTGATGGAGTTCCTGAAGGGTCAGTTCTTGGCCCTCTTCTGTTCTCCATTTACACTCACTCCGTTGGTGAACTCATTCGCTCTCACGGCTTTGACTACCATCTCTACGCAGATGACACGCAAATCTACATCTCCGCCCCTGTCCTCTCCCCCTCCCTTCAGGCTCGCATCTCCTCCTGCCTCCAGGATGTCTCCACCTGGATGTCGGCCCGCCACCTAAAACTCAACATGAGCAAGACTAAGCTCATCTTCCCTCCCAAAATCGGTCCTCTCCCAGACTTCCCTATCACCGTGGATGGCACGACCATCCTTCCCGTCTCTCAGGCCCGCAATCTCGGTGTCATCCTTGACTCGTCTCTCTTGTTCACCCCACACATCGTATCCATTAACAAGACCTGCCGGTTTCACCTTTACAATATCGCAAAGATCCGCCCTTTCCTCTCCACCCAAACGGCTACCTTACTGCTACGGGCTCTCGTTATATCCTGGCTAGACTACTGTATCAGCTTTCTCTCTGATCTCCCTTCCTCCCCTCTCACCCCGCTCCAGTCTATTCTTCACTCAGCTGCCTGGCTCATCTTCCTGCAGAAACGATCTGGGCATGTCACTCCCCTTCCTAAACACCTCCAGTGGTTGCCTATCAACCTCCGCTCCAAACAAAAACTCCTCACTCTAGGCTTCAAGGCTCTACGTCACCATGCCCCTTCCTACCTCTCCTCCCTTCTCTCTTTCTACCGCCCACCCCGCACGCTCCGCTCCTCTGCCGCCCACCTCCTCACCGTCCCTCGGTCTCACCTATCCCGCCGTCGACCCCTGGGCCACGTCCTCCTGCAGTCCTGGAAGGCCCTCCCTCCTCGCCTCCGCCAAACTAATTCTCTTCCCCTCTTCAAAACCCTACTTAAAACTCACCTCCTCCAAGAGGCCTTCCGAGACTGAGCTCCCCTTCTCCCTCTACTCCTTCTACCACCCCCCCTTCACCTCTCCGCAGCTTAACCTTCCTTTCCGCCCATCTCCCTCTGCTCCTCCCCTTCTCCCTTCCCATCCCCTCAGCACTGTACGTGTCTGCTCAACTGTATATATTTTCATTACCCTATTTATTTTGTTAATGAAATGTACATCGCCTTGATTCTATTTAGTTGCCATTGTTTTTACGAGATGTTCTTCCCCTTGACTCTATTTATTGCCATTGTTCTTGTCTGTCTGTCTCCCCCGATTAGACTGTAAGCCCATCAAAGGGCAGGGACTGTCTCTATCTGTTGCCGACTTGTTCATTCCAAGCGCTTAGTACAGTGCTCTGCACATAGTAAGCGCTCAATAAATACTATTGAATGAAAGGTGTAAAAATTAGGTTAAAGGAAAGCCTTAGGGAAGGGGAAAGGGTTAGGCTAGGGGAAAACATTAGGCTAGGGGAAAAGGTTAGGCTAGAGGAAAAGGTTGGGCAAGGGGAAAAGGCTAGGCTAGGGGAAAAGGTTAGGCCAGGGAAAAGGTTAGGCCAGGGAAAAGGTTAGGCTAGGGGGAAAAGATAAGTCAGGGGAAAAGGTTAGGAGAGGCGAAAAGGTTACTTTAGGGGAAAAGCTTAGGCAAGTGGAAAGGGTAAGGCTGGGGGGGAAAGGTTAGGCTAGGGGAAAAGATATGGCCGAGAAAAAGCTTAGGCCAGGGGAAATTGTTAGGCCAGTGGAAAAGGTTAGGTCAAGGGAAAAGGTTAGGATAGGCAAAAAGATTAGGCCAGGGAGAGGTTTAGGTGAGGGAGACGATTAAGCTAGGGGAAAATGTTAGGCTAGTGGAAAAGTTTATGTTAGTGGAAAAGGTTAGGGCAGCAGAAAAGGTTAGGAAAGGGGGAAAGGTTAGGCTGAGGGAAAAGGTTATGCTAGAGGAAAAGGTTAGGATAGTGGGAAAAGGCTGGTGAAAAACTTAGGCGAGGGGAAAGGTTAGGCTAAGGGAAAGGTTATGCAGGGGAAAAGATTAGAATAGGGGAAAAATTAAGGCTAGAGGAAAAGGTTAGGCTAGGCGAAAAGGATAGGCTGGGGGAAAAGGTTAGGGTATGGGAAAAGGTTAGGCCAGGGGAATAGGTTAGGCCAGGGGAAAATGTTAGGCTAGGGGAAAAGGTTAGGCTAGGGGAAAAGGTTAGGCTAGAGGAGAAGGTTAGGCTAGAGGAGAAGGTTAGGCCAGGGGAAAAGGTTAGGTCAGGGAAAAGGTTTGACCTGGAGGAAAGGCTATGGTAAATGGTTAGGCATGGGTAAACGGTTAGGCTAGAGAAGAAGGTTGGGCAAGGGGAAAAGGTTAGGCAAGGCTAAAGGGTTAGGCCAGGGGGAAGGTTAGGCCAGGGAGACGGTCCAGCGAGGGGAAAAGGTTAGGCAAGGGGAAATGTTTCTCTAGGGGAAAAGGTTAGGCAAGGGAAAAGCTTAGGACAGGAGAAAAGATTAGGCCGGGGAAAAGGTTAGGTCAGAGGAAAAGCTTAGGCTCGGAGAAAAGGTTAGGCTACGGGAAACAGTAGGCCAGGGAAAAGCTTAGGCCAGGGGAAATGTTAGGCCAGTGGCAAAGATTAGGTCAGGGGAAATGGTTAGGCTAGGGGAAAAGGTTAGGCTGGGGAAAAGCGTAGGCTGGAGAAAATCTTAGGCCAGGGGAAAAGGTTAGGCCAGGAAAAAAGTTTAGGTCAGGGGAAAAGGTTGGGGTAAGAGAAAAGACTAGGCTAGGTGAAAAGGATAGCTATTGGAAAAGGTTGGTCAGGGGAAAAGTTTAGGCCAGGCAAAAAGGTTAGGCTAGGGGAAAAGGTTAGGCTGGGGGAAACAGTTAGGCCGGGGAAAAGCTTAGGCTATGGGAAAAGGTTAGGCTAGGCATGAATGTTAGGTTAGAGGAAAAGCTTAACTTACGGGAAAGGACTAGGCTCGGGGGGAAAGGACAGGCTAGGGGAAAAGGTTGGTTAAGGGAAAAGCTTAGGCTAAGGAAAAAGCTTATGCCAGAAGAAAAGGTTAGGCTATGGGAAAAGGTTAGGCCAGAGGACGGTTAGGTCAGAGGAAAAGGTGAGGCTATGGTAAAAGTTTAGGTTGGAGAAAAGATTAGGCTAGGGGAAAAGGATAGGCAAGGCCAAAAGGTTAGGCCAGGGAGAAAGTTAGGCTAGGGGATAAGGTTAGGTTGGTGGAAAAGTTTAGGCTAGGGGAGAAGAAAGCCCGAGGAAACAGGCCACAAGGAAAGGTTAGGTGAGGGGAAAAGGTTAGATCAGGTAAAATGTCAGGCCAGGGAAAAGGTTAGGCTAGGGGGAAAGGTTAAGCTGGGGGAAACGTTAGACTATGAGAAAAGGTTAGGCTAGGGGAAAGGTTTAGGCTAGGGGAAAATGTTAGGTCATGAAAAGGTTAAGCTAGGGGAAAGGGTAGGCTATGGGAAAAGGTTAGGTTAAGGGAAAGGTTAGGCTAGGGGAAAGGTTGGGCTAGGGGAACGGTTAGGCTAGGGAAAAGGTTGGGCTAGGGGGAAAAGTTGGAATAGGAGAAAGGTTAAGGCTAGGGAAAAAGGTTAGGCTTGAGGAAAAGGCTACGCTAGGGGAAAATATTAGGCCATGGGAAAAGGTTAGGTCAAAGGAAAATTTTAAGGGGCGGAAAAGGTTAGGCTAGGGGAAGAGGTTGGGCTAGAGGAAAGGTTTGGCGAGGGGAAAAGTTAGATTATGTGAAAAGGTTAGGCAAGGTGTTAAGGTTAGGTTAGGGGAAAAGCTTAGGCCACTGGACAGGGTAAGGCTAGGGGGAAAGTTTAGGCGGATGGAAAGCTTAGGCCAGGGGAAAAGGTTACGCTAGGGAAAAAGATTAGGCTAGGGGAAAAGGTTAGGCAAGGGGAAAAGGTTAGGCCAGAGGAAAAAATTAGGCCAGGTTAGGGAAAAGATTAGAATAGGGGAAAAGTTAAAGTTAGGGGAAATGGGTAGGCTAGGTGAAAAGGCCATGCTTGGAGAAAAGGTTATGGTATGGGAAAGGGTTAGACTAGGTGTAAAGTTTAGGTTAGGGGAAAATCTTAGGCCAGTGGAAAGAGATAAGCTAGGGGAAAATGTTAGGTCAGGGAAAAGGTTAGGCCAGGGGAAAAGGTTAGGCCAGGGGAAAAGGTTAGGCAAGGCCAAATGTTTAGGCCAGGGAGAAGGTTAGGTTGGCAAAAGGTTTAGGCTATGGGTAAAGGTTAGCCCGGGGAAACACTTAGGCCAGGAGAAAAGGCTAGGCCAGGGGAAAATGTCAGGCCAGAGGAAAAGATTAGGCTAGGGGAAAAGGCCATGCTATGGGAAAAGGTTAGGGCCAGGGAAAATGTTAAGCTTGGGGAAAAGGTTAGGCAAGGGGACATGGTTAGGCGAGGGGAGATGGTTAGCCCAGGAAAAGGTTAGGCTACGGGAAAAGGTTAGGCTAGGCATAAATGTTAGGTTAGAGGAAAAGCGTAACTTGCGGGAAAGGGTTAGGCTGGGGAAAAGGTTAGGCCAGGGAAAGTTTAGGCCAGAGGAAAAGGTTAGGCAGGGGAAAAGGTTAGGCTAAGGGAAAAGGTTAGACAAAGCCAAAAGGTTAGGCCAGGGAGAAGGTTAGTTTGGTGGAAAAGTTTAGGCTAGGGGAAAAGTTTAGTCCGGGGAAACGCTTAGGCTAGGGGAAAAGTTTAGGCTAGGGGAAAAGGTTAGTCCGGGGAAACGCTTGGCCAGGAGAAAAGGTTAGGCCAGGGGAAAAGTTTAGGCCAGAGGAAAAAATTAGGCTAGGGGAAACGATTAGGTTAAGTGAAAAGGTTAAGCTAGGGACAAAGGTCAGACAAAGGGCAAAGGTTAGGCCAGGGCAAAGGTTTAGGCCAGGGGAAAAGGTAAGGCCAGGAAAAAGGTAAGGCCCTGGGAAAAAGCTTAAACTAGGATAAAGGTTTAGGCCAGAGGAAAGGTTAGGCTAGGGGAAAAGATTAGAATAAGGGAAAAGTTAAGGTTAGGGGAAATGGGTAGGCTAGGCGAAAAGGCCATGCTTGGAGAAAAGGTTAGGGTATGGGAAAAGGTTAGGCCAGGGTAAAAGGTTAGGCCAGGGGAAAAGGTTAGGCCAGGGGAAAAGGTTAGGCTAAGGGAAAAAGTTTAGGCAAGGGAAAAGCTTAAGCAAGTGGAAACGGATAGGTCAGAGAAAAGGTTAGGCCAGGGGAAAAGTTTAGAATAGGGGAAAAGGTTAGGCGAGGGAAAAAGGAAGGCCAGTGAAAAAGCTTAGGAGAGGGGAAAGGTTACTCTAGGCGGAAAGGTTAGAATAGGGGAAAAGTTAAGGCTAGAGGAAAAGGCTAGGTGTAAAGGTTAGGTTAGGGGAAAAGCCTAGGCCACTGGAGAAGGTAAGGCTAGGGGAAAGGTTTAGGTGGATGGAAAGCTTAGGCCAGGGAAAAGGTTAGGCCAGAGGAAAAGGTTAGGCCAGGGGAAAAGGTTAGGCCAGAGGAAAAGGTTAGGCCAGGGGAAAAGGTTAGGCCAGAGGAAAAGATTAGGCTGGGGAAAGGCCCTGCTATGGGAAAAGGTTAGGCTCGGGGAAAATGTTAGGCTTGGGGAAAAGGTTAGGCAAGGGGAAATGGCTAGGTGAGGGGAAATGGTTAGGCGAGGGGAAATGGTTAGGCATGGGGAAAAGGCCATTTCATGGGAAAAGGTGAGACCCGGGGAAAATGTTAGGCTAGGGGAAAAGGTTAGGCTTGGGGAAAAGGTTAGGCAAGGGGAAAGGGCTAGTTGAGGGGAAATGGTTAGGCGATGGGAAATGGTTAGGCATGGGGAAAAGGCCATTCCATGGGAAAAGGTTAGACCCGGGGAAAATGTTAGGCTAGGGGAAAAGGTTAGGCGAGGGGAAATGGTTAGGCAAGGGGAGATGGTTAGGCGAGGGGAAATAGTTAGGCATGGGGAAAAGGCCATTCCATGGGAAAAGGTTAGGCCCGGGGAAAATGTTAGGCTAGAGGAAAAGGTTAGGCGAGGGGAAATGGTTAGGCGAGGGGAAATGGTTAGGCGAGGAGAGATGGTTATGTGAGGGGAGATGGTTAGCCCGGGAAAAAGCTTAGGCTACGGGAAAAGGTTAGGCTAGGCATAAATGTTAGGTTAGAGGAAAAGCTTAGCTTGTGGGAAAGGGTTAGGCTAGGGGAAAAGGTTAGGCCAGGGAAAGGTTAGGCCAAGGGAAAAGGTTAGATTAGGGGAAAAGGTTAGGTCAGGGAAATGGTTAGGCCAGGGAAAGGTCAGGCCAGGGGAAAAGGTTAGTTTAGGGGAATAGGTTAGGCTAGGGGAAAAGATTAGGCTATGGGAAAAGGTTATATCAGAGTAAAAGTTCAAGGGGCGGGAAAAGGTTATGCTAGGGGAAAACATTAGGCCAGGGGTAAAGGTTCGGCTAGGGGAAATGGTTGGGGTAGAGGAAAGTTTTGGCAAAGGGAAACGTTAGGCTATGGGAAAGGGTTAGGCTAGGTGTAAAGGTTAGGTTAGGGGAAAAGCTTAGGCCAGTGGAAAGGGGTTGGCTAGGGGAAAAGATTAGTCTAGGAGAAAATGCTAGGCTAGGGGAAGAGGTTAAGCTATGGGAAAAGGTTAGGCCAGGAGGAAAGATTAAGCCAGGTGAAAAGGTTATATTGGAGAAAAGGTTAGGCCAGGGGAAAGGTTAGGCTATGGGGAAAAGTTTAGAGTGGGTATAAAGTTTAGGCTAGGCGAAAAGTCTAGGCTAGGGGAAATGTTTAGCTTAGGCGGAAAGGTTAGGCTAAGGGAAAAGCTCAAGCCAGCAGAAAAGTTTAGAATAGTGGAAAAGGTTAGGCTAGGAGAAAAGGTTAGGCTAGGAGAAAGGTTAGGCTAGGGGAAAAGGATAAACTAGATGAAAGATTAGGCTAGGGGAAACATTAGGCTAAAGGAAAACATTAGGCTAGGGGAGAGGTTTAGGGAAGAGGAAAAGGTTAGGCTAGGGGAAATGGTAAGACTAGGGGAAAAGGCTAGGCCAGTGGTAAGGATTAGGCCCAGGGAAAGGTTAGGCCAGGGGGAAAGGTTAGGCCAGGGAAAAGGTTTAGGCCCAGGGAAATGATTAAACTGGGGGGAAAGGTAAGGCTAGGGGAATGATTAGGCAAGGGGAAAGGTTAGGCTACGGGAAAATGATAGGCAAGGGAAAATGTTTAGGCTAGGGGAAAAAGTTAGGCTAGGGAAAAGTTTAGGCCAAGGGGAAAGGTTAGGCCAGGGAAAAGGTTTGGCCGGGGGAAAGGCTAGAATAGAGGAAGTGTTAAGGCTTGGGGAAAAGGTTATGCTAGGGGAAAAGGTTAGGATGGGGATAAGGTTAAGCCAGTGGAAAAGGTTAGGCCAGGGGAAAAGGTTAAGCATGTGAAAAATGTAGGCTAGTGGAAAGGGTCATGCTAGGGGAAATGGTTAGGGTAAGGTATAAGGTTAGGCTAGCAGAAAAGGTTAGTCCAGGGGAAAACATTAGGCCAGTGGGAAAAAGTTTAGTGTAGGGGAAAAGGTTAGTCTAGGGGAAAAGGTTAGTTTAGGGGAAAAGGTCAGACCGGGGGAAAAGGTTAGGGTATGGGAAATGGTTAGGCTAGGGGAAAAGGTTAAGCTAGGGGAAAGGTTAAGTCTAGGGAAAAAGTTAAGTCTAGGGGAAGAGGTTAGGCTTGGCGAAAATGCTAGGCTAGGGGAAAAGATTACGCTATGCGAAAAGGTTATATCAGAGTAAAAGTTCAAGGAGCAGAAAAGTTTAAAATATGTTGGTATTTGTTAAGTGCTTACTATGTGCAGAGCACTGTTTTAAGCACTGGGGTAGATACAGGGTAATCAGGTTGTCCCACGTGAGGCTCACAGTCTTCATCCCCATTTTACAGATGAGGTAACTGGGACACAGAGAAGTGAAGTGACTTGCTCACAGTCACACAGCTGACAAGTGGCAGGGCCGGGATTCGAACCCATGACCTCTGACTCCCAAGCCCAGGCTCTTTCCAGGGGAAAGGTTTCGGCTAGAGGAAAGGTTTGGCAAAGGGAAAGTTTAGGCTAGGGTAAGAGGTTAGGTTAGGTATAAAGGTTAGGTTAGGGAAAAAGCTTAGGCCAGTGGAAAGGGTTAGGCTGGGGGTCACGGTTAGGCTAGGGGAAAAGTTTAGCCAAGGTCAAAAGGTTAGGCCAGGGAGAAGGTTAGACTATGGGAAAAGGGTAGGCTAGTGGAAAGGTTTAGGATAGTGGAAAAGGAGAAAAGGTTAGGAGAGGGGAAAAGGTTAGGTTAGGAGAGGGGAAAAGGTTAGGTCAGGGAAAATGATAGGCCAAAGGAAAAGGTTATGCTAGAGGAAAGGTTTGGGCTAGTGGAAAAGGTTAGGCTAGGGAAACGCATAGGCCAGGGGAAAAGGTTAGGCCAGGAAAAAGGTAAGACCGGGGAAAAGCTTAGACTAGGATAAAGGTTTAGGTCAGAGGAAAGGTTAGGCTAGCAGAAATGTTAGGCTATGAGAAAAGATTAGAATAGGGGAAAAGTTAAGGTTGGGGAAATGGGTAGGCTAGGCGAAAAGGCCCTGCTAGGGGAAAGGTTAGGGTAAGGTAAAAGGTAAGGCAGGGGAAAAGTTAGGCCAGTGAAAGGTAAGGCCAGGGGAAAAGCTTAGGCGAGGGGATAGGTTACGCTAGGGGAAAAGTTAAGGCTAGAGGAAAAAGTTAGGCTAGGCAGGTGGAAAAGGTTAGGGTATGGGAAAAGGTTAGATCAGGGGACAGGTTTAGGCTAGGGAAAAAGCTTTGTCGAGGGGAATAGATTAGGCTAGGGGAAAATGTTAGGCCAAGGGAAAGGTTAGGCTAGGGGAAAAGGTTAGGATAGGGATATAGTTAAGGTTAGGGGAAAACGTTATGCAAGGCGAAAAGGCTAGGTTGGGGTAAAGGTTTAGCTATGGGAAAAGGTTAGGCCAGGAGAAATGATTAAGCCAGGGGAAAAGGTTATACTAGGGGAAAAGGTAAGCCCAGGGGAAAGGTTAGGTGAGGGGAAGGTTAGGCTATGGAAAAAGGTTAGGGTGGGCATAAAGGCTAGGCTAGGGGAAAAGGCCATGCTAGCAGAAAATATTAGGCTAGGGGAAAAGGTTAGGCTAAGCGAAAAGGTTAGGCCAGTGGAAAAGGTTAGGTCAGGGAAAAAGTTAGGCCAACAGAAAGTGGAAAAGGTTAGGCTAGAAGAAAAGGTTAGGCTATGGGAAAGGTTAGGTCACAAAAAGGTTACCCTTGGAGAAAAGGTTAGGTTAGGGGAAAGGGTTAAGCTGGGGGAAAAGGTTAGGGTAGGGAAAAAGGTTAGGCTAGGGGAAAAGGATAGGCTAGATGAAAGATTAGGCTAGGAGAAATGTTAGGCTAGGGGGAAACATTAGTCTAGGGGAGAAGGTTAGGGTGGAGAAAAAGGTTAGGATAGGGGAATTGGTTAGGCTAGGGGAAAAGGTTAGGCTCCTGGAAAAATTAGGCTAGGGGTAAGGTTGGGTAAGTGGGAAACATTGGGCTGGGGAGAAGGTTAGGGTAGGGGAAAAGCTTAGGCTGGGTAAAAGCTTAGGCCATGGGAAAAGGTTAGGTCAGGGAAGGGTTTGGCCTGGGGAAAAAATTAGGCTAGGAGAAAAGGTTGGGCTATGGGGAATGGTTAGGCTTGGCGAAAGATGAGGATAGGGGATAGGTTAGGCTAGGTGAAAAGGTTAAGCTAGGGGAAAACATAAGGGTAGGGGAAAAGGTTAAGCCAAGGAGAAGGTTAGGCCAGGGAGAAGGATAGGCTAGTGGAAAAGGTTAAGCTAGGGGAAAAGTTTAGGTTAGGGGCAAAGGCTAGACCAGGGGAAAAGGATAGGCTAGTGAAAAACGTTAGGCTAGGGGAAAAGGTTAGGGTAGGGGAAAAGGTTAGGCCTGGTAAAAGCTTAGGGCAGGGGAAAAGGTTAGGTCAGGGAAAAGGTTTGGCCTGGGGCAAAGGTTTGGCTAGGGGAAAAGGTTAGGCAAGGGGAAAAGGTTAGGCTAGGGGAATAATTGGTCCAGGGGAAAGGTTAGGCAAGCAGTAAACATTAAGCTAGGGGAGAAAGTTATGGTAGGGCAAAAGGTTTGGTTAGGGGAAAGGTTCAGGCTAGGGGAAAAGGTTAGGCTAGGGGAAAGATTAGGCATGGGCAAAGGTTAGGCTATGAGAAAAGTTTAGGAAATGTTTAAAGTTTAGGTTAGGGGAAAAGGTTAGGTTAGGGGAAAGCATTACGCTAGCGGAAGGGTTGGACTAGGGAAAAAGGTTAGAATAGGGGAAAAGTTAAGGCTAGGGGTAAAGGTTAGGCTTTGGGAAAAGGTTAGGCAAGGGGAAAAGTTTAAACCGGGGTAAAGGTTATTGTATGGGAAAAGGTTTGGCCAGGGGAATAGGTTAGTCTAGGGGAAAAGCTTATGCTCTAAGAAAGGTTAGGCTACGTGTAAAGGTTAGGTCTGGGGAAAAGCTGTGGCTAGGGGAAAAAGTTAGCTCAGGGGAAAAGGTTTGGCCTGGGGAAAGGTTAGGCTATGTCAAATGGTTAGGCTAGAGTAAAAGATTAGGCAATGGGAGAAGGTTAGGGTAGGGAAAAGGTTAGACCAGGGGAAAAGGTTAGGCTAGGGGAAAAGGTTATGCTCTAAGAAAGGTTAGGCTACGTGTAAAGGTTAGGTCTGGGGAAAAGCTGAGGCTAGGGGAAAAAGTTAGCTCAGGGGAAAAGGTTTGGCCTGGGGAAAGGTTAGGCTATGTCAAATGGTTAGGCTAGAGTAAAAGGTTAGGCAAGGGTAGAAGGTTAGGGTAGGGAAAAGGTTAGACCAGGGGAAAAGGTTAGGCTAGGGGAAAGATTAGGCTAGGGGAAAGGTAGTTAGGTAAGAGGAAAACATTAGGCTAGGGAAGAAGGTTATGGTGGGGAAAATGGTTTGGCTAGGTGAAAAGTTTAGGACATGGGAAAAGGTTAGGCAAGGGGAAAATTTTAAACCAGGGTAAAGGTTATTGTATGGGAAAAGGTTTGGCCAGGGGAAAGGTTAGGGTGGGAGAAAAAGTTAGGCTATAGGAAAGGTTAGGCTAGGTGTAAAGATTAGGTTAGGGGACAAGCTGAGGCTACGGCAAAGGTAAGGGCAGTGGAAAAGTTTAGGCAAGGTAAAAGGATTAGGCCAGGGGAAAACGTTAGGCCAGGGAAAATGGTTAGCCCAGGGAAAAGGTTAGGCTATGGGAAAGGGTTAAGTTAGGGGAAAGGTTATGCTAGGGGGAAAGGTTAGGCATTGGCACAAGTTTGGCTACAGGAGAAGTTTAGGCAACGTTCAAAGATTAGGTTAGGGGAAAAGGTTAGGTTAGGGGAAAGCCTTAGGCTAGCAGAAGGGTTGGGCTAGGGGAAAAGGTTAAGCTTGGGGTAAATGTTAGGTTATGGGAAAAGATTAGGCTAGGGGAAAGATTAGACTAGGGAAATGTTAGCCTAGGTGAGAAGTTTAGGTTAGGGGAGAAGATTAGGTTAGGGGAAAAAGTTAGGCTAGGGGAAAGGTTAGGCAAGAGGAAAACAGACTAGGGGAGTTGGTTGCAGTAGGGGAAAAGGTTTGGCTACAGTTAAAGTTTAAACCGGGGTAAAGGTCATTGGATGGGAAAAGGTTAGGCTAGGGGAAAAGGTTAGGGTAGGGAGAAGGCTGGGCCTGTGAGAAGGTTAGGCTAGAGGAAAAGGTTAGACCAGGGAAAAAGGTTAGGCTAGGGGAAAGGTTCGGCTATGGAAAGATTAGGCTAGGGGAAAGGTTAGGTAAGGGGAAAACATTAGGCTAGGGGAGAAGGTTAGCACAGGGGAAAAGGTTAGGCTGGGTAAAGGCTTAGGCCAGGGGAAAAGGTGAGGTCAGGGGAATGTTTGGCCTGGGGAAAAGGTTGGGCTAGGGGAAAAGGTTAGGCTAGGGGAAAAGGTTTGGCCTGGGGAAATGGTTAGGGTAGGGGAAAAGGTTAGACTATAGGAAAAGTTTAGGCCAGAGGAAAAGGTTAGACCAGGGGAAAAGGTTAGGCAAGGGGAAAGGATAGGCTAGGGGAGAAAGTTAGGAGAAGGTTATGGTAGGGGAAAAGGTTTGGCTAGGGGAATAGTTTAAATCGGGGTAAACATTACTGTATGGGAAAAGGTTAGGCCGGGGGAAACGGTTAGGTCAGGGAAAAGGTTTTGCTTGGGGAAAAGGTTAGTCTATGGTAAATGGCTAGGCTAGGGGAGAAGGTTAGACCAGGGGGAAAGGTTAGGCAAGGGGAAAAGGTGAGGTTAGGGGAAAGAATAGGCTAGGCGAAAGGTTCGGTAAAGGGAAAACATTAGGCCAGGGGAGAAGGTTACGGTAGTGGAAAAGGTTTGGCTAGGGAAAAAGGTTAGGCTATGGGAAAAGGTTAGGCCAGGGAAAAGCTTAGGCCAGGGGAAAACGTTGGGCCGGGGAAAACGTTAGACCAGAGGAAACGCTTATTCTAGTGGAAAGCATCTGGCTAAGGGAAAAGGTAAGGTTTTGGGGAAAAGGTTAGGTTAGGGGAAACAGTTAGGCCAGGGGAAAAGATTAGGCCCAGGGAAAGGTTTGAGCTTGGGGAAAAGGTTAGGCGAGGTGAAAGGTTAGGCTATGGGATAAGGTTAGGCTAGGGGAAAATGTTAGGTAACGAAAAAGATTCAGCTAGGGGAAAATGTTAGGTAACGAAAAAGATTAAGCTAGGGGAAAAGGTTAGGCAAGGAGAAAAGGTTAGGCTATGGGAAAAGTTTAGGTTAAGGGAAAGGTTTGGCTAGGGGAAAGGTTTGGCTAGGGAAAAGGTTAGGCTAGGGAAAAGGTTGGGCTAGGGGAAATAATTAGGCAATGGTGAAAGGTTAGGTGAGAGGAAAAGTTTAAGGGGCAGAAACGGTTATACTAGAGGAAAAGGTTGGGATGGGGAAAAGGTTTGCCTGGGGGAAGAGGTTGGACTAGAGGAAAGGTTTGGTGAGAGGAAAGGTTAGGCTATGGGAAAAGGTTAGGTTAGGTACCAAGGTTAGGCTAGGAGAAAAGCTTAGGCCAGTGGAAAGGGTTAGGCAAGGGGAAAAGGTCAGGTAGATAGAAAGCTTAGGCCAGAGGAATGGTTAGGACAGGGGAAAAGGTTACTCTAGGAAAAAAGATTAGGCTAAGGGAAAGATTAGGCCGGGGGAAAAACTTTGTTCAGGGTAAAGTTTAGGATAGTGGAGAAGGTTATGCCAGGTGAAAATGTTAGGCTAGGTGAAAAGGCTAGGCTAGGAGAAAAAGGTAAGCTATGGGGAAAGGAGAAGCCAGGAAATAAGATTCAGCCAGGGGAAAAGGTTATGCTAGGGGAAAGGTTTAGGCCAGGGGAAAGGTTAGGCTGTGGAAAAAGGTTAGGATGGGTATAAAGTTTAGGGTAGGTGAAAAGGCTAATCTGGGGAAAGGTTTAGGCTAAGGGAAAAGGTTAGGCTAAGGGAAAAGTTTAGGCCAGTGGAAAAGGTTAGGTCAGGGAAAAGATTAGGCCAAGAGAAAAGGTTAAGCTCGGGGAAACGGTAGGGTAGGGGAAAGATTAGCTTTAGGAGAAAAGCTTAGGCTAGGGGAAAAGGTTAGGCTACGGGAAAGATTAAGCTAGGGGAAAGGTTAGGTAAGGGGGAAACATTAAGCTAGTGGAGAAGGTTAGGGTAGCGGAAAAGGTTCAGCCGGGTAAATGCTTAGGCCAGGGGGAAAACCTAGGTCTGGGGAAAGGTTTAGGGCAGGGAAGGGTTTGGCCTGGGGAAATAGGCTAGGGGAAAAGGTTAGGCTAGGGGAAAAGGTTAGGTAAGGGGAAAACATTAGGCTAGGAGAGAAGGTTAAGGTAGGGGAAAGAGTAGGCTGGGTAATAGCTTAGGCCAGGGGAATAGGTTAGGTCGGGAAAAGGTTTGGCCTGGAGAAAAGGTTAGGATAGGGGAAAGTTTAGGCAAGGGGAAAACCTTAGGTCATGAAAAAGGTTAAGCTAGGGGAAAAGGTTAGGTTAAGGGAAAGGTTAGGCTAGGGGAAAGGTTGGACTATGGAAAATGTTGAGTTAGGGGAAAAGTTTAGAATAGGAGAAAGGTTAAGGCTAGGGGAAGAGGTTAGTCTTGGCAAAAAGGCTAGCCTAGGGGAAAAGATTAGGTTATGGGAAAAGGTTATGTCAGAGGAAAAGTTTAAGGGGCAGAAAAGGTTGTGCTAGGGGAAAAAGTTAGGCCATGGGAAAAGGTTAGGCTAGGGGAAAAGGTTGGGCTAGAGAAAAGGCGAAGGGAAAGGTTAAGCTATGGGAAAAGTTAGGCTAGGCGTAAAAGGTTAGGTTAGGGGAAAGGCTTAGGACTGTGGCAAGGGTTAGGCAAGGGGGAAAGGTCAGGTGGATGGAAAGTTTAGGCCAGTGGAAAGTTTAGGATAGGGGAAAAGGTTATGCAAGGGGAAAATATTAGGGTAGGGGAAAACGTTAGGCCAGGGGAAAGGTTAGGCCAGGGGAAAAGGTTAGGCCAGGGGAACAGGTTAGGCCAGGGGAAAAGGTTAGGTTGGGGAAAAGGTTAGGCTAGGGGAAAGGTTAGGTTAGGGGAAAGATGAGGATAGGGCATGGGTTAGGCTAGGTGAAAAGGTTAAACTAAGTGAAAATGTAAGGCTAGGGAGAAGGGTAGGCCAATGATAAGGTAGCCTAGGGGAAAAGGTTAGGCTAGCGGAAAAGGTTAGTCTATGGGAAATGGTTAGTCTGGGGGAAAAGGCTAGGCCAGGGGAGAAGGTTAGGCCAGTGGAAAAGGTTAGACTAGGGGAAATGTTTAAGCCAGGGGAAAAGGTTAGGCCAGCGGGAAAAGGTTAGGCTAGGGGAAAAGGTTAGGTTAGGGGAAAGATGAGGATAGGGCATGGGTTAGGCTAGGTGAAAAGGTAAACTAAGTGAAAATGTAAGGCTAGGGAGAAGGTTAGGCCAAGGATAAGGTTAGGCTAGGGGAAAGGTTAGGCTAGGGGAAAGGTTAGGCTATGGGAAATGGTTAGTCTGGGGGAAAAGGCTAGGCCAGGGGAGGTTAGGTCAGTGGAAAAGGTTAGACTAGGGGAAATGTTTAGGCCAGGGGAAAAGGTTAGGCCAGAGGGAAAAGGTTAGGCTAGGGGAAAAGGTTAGGCAAGGGGAAAATTAACACAATCAGGACTGAGCTCCCCGCAGTCACCCCTCCCCCTTCTGCATCCCCCCCTCATCCCAACCCTCTTCCCCTACTTTCCCATCCTTCCCTGTAGTATCCTCCGAAGAGATCTCCTCCCTCCTCGCAAGTGTCACCCCCTCCACCTGTGCCTCGGACCCCATTCCCACTCACCTTATAAAAACCATCGCCCCTTCCCTCCACCCTTCCTTAACTTCTATCTTTAACCGCTCACTCTCCAATGGCTTCTTCCCCTCTGCCTTCAAACATGCCCATGTATCCCCCAACCTAAAAAAAACCCTCTCTCGACCCCACTTCCCCTTCCAGTTATCGCCCTATCTCCCTCCTACCCTTCCTTTCCAAACTCCTAGAAGAGTCATCTACACTTGCTGCCTAGAATTCCTTAATTCCAACTCTCTCCTGGACCCCCTCCAATCTGGCTTCCATCCCCTCCACTCTACCGAGACTGCTCTCTCAGAGATCACCTATGACCTCCTTCTTGCCAAATCCAATGGCTCCTACTCTGTCTTAATCCTCCTCGACCTCTCAGCTGCCTTTGACACTGTTGACCATCCCCTTCTCCTCCACACCTTATCTCACCTTGGCTTCACGGACTCCATCCTCTCCTGGTTCTCCTCTTATCTTTCTGGCCGTTCATTCTCGGTCTCCTTCACAGGCTCCTCCTCCCCCATCCATCCTCTAAATGTTGGGGTTCCTCAAGGGTCAGTTCTTGGCCCTCTTCTGTTCTCCATCTACACTCACTCCCTTGGTGAACTCATTCGCTCCCACGGCTGCAACTATCATCTCTATGCAGATGATACCCACATCTTCATCTCCTCCCCTGTTCTCTCCCCTTCTCTTCAGGCTCCTCCTACCTCCAGGACGTCTCCACCTGGATGTCTGCCCACCACTTAAAACTCAACATGTCCAAAACTGAGCTTCTTATCTTCCTTCCCAAGCCCTGTCCTCCTCCTGACTTCCCTGTCACTGTGGATGGCACGACCATCCTTCCCGTCTCTCAAGCCCGCAACCTTGGTGTCATCCTGGACTCAGCTCTCTCATTCACCCCACACATCCAATCCGTCACCAATGCCTGCCGGTCTCAGCTTTACAATATCGCCAAGATACGCCCCTTCCATCCAAACAGCTATCTTACTGGTACAGGCTCTCATAATATCCCGGCTGGATTATTTTGTCAGCCTTCTCTCTGATTTCCCTTCCTCCTGTCTCTCCCCACTCCAGTCTATTCTTCATTCCGCTGCCTGGCTCATCTTCCTGCAGAAACGCTCTGGGCATGCCACTCCTCTCCTTAAAATCCTCCAGTGGTTACCTATCAACCTCCACACGAAACAAGAACTTCTCACTCTTGGCTTCAAGGCTCCCATCACCTTGCCCCCTCCTACCTCTCCTCCCTTCTCTCTTTCTACTGCCCACCCCACACGTTCCGCTCCTCTGCCGCTCACCTCCTCACCGTCCCCCGTTCATGCCTATCCCACCGTCGATCCCTGGCCCATGTCCTTCCGCTCTCCAGGAGTGCCCTCCCTCCTCACCTCCACCAAACTATCCCCTCTTCAAAGCCCTACTGAAAGCTCACCTCCTCCAAGAGGCGTTCCCAGACTGAGCTTCCCCTTTTCCCTCTGCTCCCTCTCTGTCCTCCCTTCACCTCCCCTCAGCTAAGCCCCAAGCCCCCTTTCCTCCCTTTCCCTCTGCTCCTCCCCCTCTCCCTTCCCCTCCCCTCAGCACTGTGCTCATCTGTATATATGCTCATTTGTATATATTTTTATTACCCTATTTATTTTATTACCCTATTTATTTTGTTAATGAGGTGAACATCCCCTTGATTCTATTTATTGCGATTAAGTTGTCTTGCTTTTGTCCATCTGTCTCCCCCAATTAGACTGTAAGCCCATCGATGGGCAGGGATTGTCTCTATTTGTTGCCGAATTATACATTCCTAGTGCTTAGTACAGTGCTCTGCACATAGTAAGCACTCAATAAATACTACTGAATGAATGAAAAGGTTAGGCTATGGGAAATGGTTAGTCTGGGGGTAAAGGTTAGGCTAGGGGAGAAGGTTAGGCTAAGGGAGAAGGTTAGGCCAGGGGAAAAGGTTAGACCAGAGGAAAAGGTTAGACCAGAGGAAAAGGTTAGAACAGAGGAAAAGGTTAGGCTAGGGAAAGAGGATAGGTTAGGGAAAAAGGTTAGGCTACAGGAAAGATTAGGCTAGAGGAATGGTTAGGTAAGGGAGAAACATTAGGCTAGGGGAGAAGGTTAGGGTAGGGGAAAAGGTTAGGTAGGGTAAAGCCTTAGGCCAGGGGAAAAGGATAGATCAGGGAACAGTTTGGCCTGGGGAAGAAGTTAGCCTAGGGGAAAAGGTTAGGCTATGGGAAATGGTAAGGCTAGGGAAAAGGTTTGGCTAGGAGAAAGATGAGGATAGGGGATAGGTTAGGCTAGGTGGAAAGGTTAAGCTAGGGGAAAACGTAAGGCTATGGGAAAAGGTTAGGCCAGGGAGAAGGTTAGGCCAATGAGAATAGGCTACCTGAAAAGGTTAGGCTAGGGGAAAAGGGTAGGCTAGGGGCAAAGGGTAGGCTAAGGGAAGGCTAGTCTAGGTTAAACTGGAGTAAAGGGTATTGTATGGGAAAAAGGTTTGGCCAGGGGAGAAGTTTAGGGTAGGGGAAAAGTTTAGGCTGGGTAAAAGCTTAGGCCAGGGGAAAAGGTTAGACCAGGGAAATGATTAGCCTAGGGGAAACAGGCTAGGGGAGAAGGATATGGTAGGGGAAAAGATTTGATTAGGGGAATGATTAGGCAAGGGGAAAAGTTAAAACCAGGGTAAGGTTATTGTATGGGAAAAGGTTTGGCCAGGGGAAAAGGTTAGGGTAGGGGAAAAAGTTAGGCTACAGGAAAGCTAGGCTAGGTGTAAAGGTTATGTTAGGGGAAAAGGTTAGCCAGGGGAAAGGTTAGGTCAGGGAAAAGGTTTGGCCTGGGGAAAAGGTTAGGCTATGGTAAATGGGTAAGCTGGGGAAAAGGTTAGAACAGGGGAAAAGGTTAGGCAAAGGAAAAAGGTTAGGGTAGTGGAAAGAATAGGCTAGGCATAAAGCTTGGCGAGGGGAAAACATTAGGCCAGGGGAGAAGGTTAGAGTAGGGGAAAAGGTTTGGCTAGGGAAAAAGGTTACCCTATGGGATTAGGTTAGGCCGAGGAAAAGCTTAAGCCAGGGGAAAAGGTTAGGCCAAGGGAAAAGGTTAGGTCAGGGAAGGGTTTGGCCTGGGGAAAAAGTTAGGGTTAGGGGGAAAGGTTAGGCAACGGGAAATGGTTAGACTAGGGGAAAAGGTTAGACCAAGGTAAAAGGATAGGCTAGGGGAAAAGGTTATGTCAGGGAAAAGGTTTAGGCTAAGGGAATGATTAGGCTAGGAGAAAGGAGAAAGTGGGAAAACAGTAGGCCGGGGGAAAAGGTTAAGGTGGGGAAAAGGTTTGGCTAGGGGAAAAGGTTAGGCCGAGGAAAGGTTTAGGCCAGCGGAAAAGGTTAGACCAGGAGAAAAGGTTAGGCCAGGGAAAAGCTTAGGACAGGGAAAAGTTTAGGCCAGGGGAAACAGTTAGGCTACGGGAAAAGGTTATGCTATGGGAAATTGGTTAGGGGAAAGGTTAGGCTGGGAGAAAAGGTAAGGCTAGGGGAAAGGTCAGGCATGGGCAAAGGTTAGGTTATGGGAAAAGTTTAGGCAACGTCTAAAGATTAGGTTAGGGGAAAGCATTAGGCTAGCAGAATGTTAGGCTAGTTGGGCTAGGGGAAAAGGTTAGAAGAAGAGAAAAGTTAAGGCTGGGGAAATGGTTAGGGTATGGGAAAAGGTTAGGCAAGAGGAAAAGGGAAAAAATTTAAAGTGGGTTAAAGGTTATTGTATGGGAAAAGTTTGGCCAGGGGAAAAGGTTAGGCTAGGGGAAAAGGCTAGGCTCTAAGAAAGGTTAGACTAGGTGTAAAGGTTAGGTTTGGGGAAACGCTGAGGCTAGGGGAAAAGATTAGCTCAGGGGAGAAGGTTAGGTCAGGGAAAAGGTTTTGCCTGGGGAAAAGGTTAGGCTATGGTAAATGGTTATCGTATGGTAAATGGTTAGGCAAGGGGAAAAGGTTAGGCCAGGGAAAAGCTTAGGCCAGGGGAAAAGGTTAGGCTAGGGGGAAAAGTTAGGCCAAGGGAAAAGCTTAGGCAAGGGGAAAGGATCTGGCTAGGGGAAAAGGTAAGGCATTTGGGAAAAGATTAGGCTAGGGGAGAAGGTTAATCTAGGAAAAAAGGTTATTGCTAGGGGAAAAGCTTAGGGTAAGGGATACGGTTAAGCCAGGGGAAAAGGTTAGGGCCCCAGAAAGATTATCAGGCTTAAGCTTGAGGTAAATATTACCTCAACTGAGAAGCAGCATGGCTTAGTGGAAAGAGCCCGGGCTTGGGAGTCAGAGGTCGTGGGTTCTAATCCCGGCTCCACCACTTGTCGGCTGTGTGACCTTGGGCAAGTCACTTCACTTCTCTGTGCCTCAGTGACCTCATATGTAAAATGGGGATGAAGACTGTGAGCCCCACGAGAGACAACCTGATGACCCTGTATCCACCCTACCGCTTAGAACAGTGCTCAGTACATAGTAAGCGCTTAACAAATACCATCATTATTATATTAGGTTAGGGGAAAAGGATAGACTAGGGGAAGAGGTTAGGCTAGGAGAAAACGTCAGGCTAGGGGAAAGGTTAGGCTAGGGGAAAGGTTAGTTTAGGTCAAAAGGTTAGGGTAGGGGAAAAGTTAAGGCTATGGAAAGTGGTTGGGTTAGGGGAAAGGTTAGGCTGGGGGAAGAGGCTAGACTAGAGGAAAAGGTTAGGCTAAGGGAAATGGTTAGGCCAGGGGAATAGGTAAGGCCAGGGGAAAAGGATTGGCCAAGGGGAAAAGGTTAGGCTAGGGGAAAAGGGTAGGCTAGGAGAAGAGGTTAGGCTAGAGGAAATGGTTAGGTTAGAGGAAATGGTTAGGCTAGGGGTTAATGTTATGCCGGGGGAAAAGGTTATGCAAGTGAAAAAGATAGGACAGGGGAAAAGGTTAAGCTGGGGGAAAAGTTAGGTGAAACCATTAGGCCAGGGGAAAAGGTTACCTTAGTTGAAAAGGTTAAACTAAGGGAAAGGTTTAGGCCAGGGGAAAAGGTTAGGCGATGGGGAAAGGTTAGGTTAGGGAGAAAGATTAGGGGGAAAGCATCTCTAGCACAAAGGTCATGTGTTCTGATCCCAGCCCTGCCCTTTATCTGCTGTGTAACCCTGGGCACTTCACTTCTCTGTGACTCAGTTACCTCATCTGTAAAATGGAGATTGAGTCTCTGAGCCCAGATTGATCAGGGACTGTGTCCAACCCAATTGGCTTATGTCCAACCACTGCTTAGTAAAGCATCTCCTGACACATAGTAAGCACTTCAAAAATACTTTCATTATTATTATGAAAGGGTTTGTCCATAGAAACACATATTCCAAACAGCTTTCCAGTGGGTCTCATCTCTGGCTTGACCCCCACCCTATCTTCCCATCTTGTTTCAGTTCCCTCCTCCCAGCCCCTACCTTCCAGCACGCTGACACTGGACCAAAGGAACAGTCAGGGCAACCTGGCCCTTCAAAGCAGACAGACCACCACTCTTCCCACCTTCAGAGAACTCCTAAAATCACATCTTCTCCAAGAGGTCTTTCCCCAACTAAGACTCCTATTTCCTTTCTTTAATGATAAAAATAATAATGATGGCATTTAAGTGATGATGATGGCTTTTCCTCAAGGGACTGGATGTCCAGCAGCTTTGTAAGGGATAATTCACTTTCTAATACCATGGCTACTTTGTCCTCCCCACCCTCACCCCTCATGACTCACGTGGAGCCCACTCAACTCTTCTCAGAGAAGAATGGGGTAGAGACACTGATGGGCAGTATCGTGCATCTAGCTCTATATTGCCAGAAGCCACCAGCACTCACACCAGGGTTTCTTCCCGGGGAAAAGACAATGGAAAAGTGACCTATACATACACGTTCACTTCATTTCCCCTTCCAGCTCACCCATTCACATAGTCCAACCCACAAAACACTAATATATTCACATCACAGCAATTAGGTACATACCCTTATACTCAGATCCTTCACTTACCTGTATTATATCTTCTGGGTCCACCCATAAAACTGATGGTGGACCTCTAAGATTGAAAGGGGATTCTTGGAGCAGGGAGAAGACAAGCACATCTGACGGTATTAAGGAGGGAGATCCCATAACGAGAGCAGCAAAGTGGGGATAGGTATACTGAGGTGGTGAATCAGAGCTGCAGGGAATGTGTCTGCTAATTGTGTTGCATTGTACTCTCCCAAGCACTTAGTATTCTGCACATACTAAGCACTCAATAAATACTTGCAAGAGCATAGTGTCCCTGAGAACTTCCACAGCTACAGAAAGAGGCTGTTTGAGTGGCAAGGGAGCCATCTGAGATGGATTATTAGATCCTTCACCCCACTAATGATAATAATAATTATTATGGGTTTTTTGAGCACTTACTATGTGCCAAACACTGTTCTAAGCGCTGGGATAGTCACAATGTATTCAGGTTGTCCCCTGTGGGGCTCACAGTCTTAATCCCCATTTTACAGATGAGGTAACTGAGGCCCAGAGAAGTTACATGACTTACTCAAGGTCATAGCAGACCAGTGGCAGGGCCGAGATTAGAACCCATGGCCTCTGACTCCCAAGTCCATGCTCTTTCCATTGAGTGACACTACGCATCCTCCCACCCACAACAAGGACATGAGGTCAGGATAGGTGAGGGATGATACCCCCTCCCCCCCACAGAACAGTCCTGCAGGGAGGTCACTGGGGAAATTACTTGACCTAGAATCTCTCCAAGCTAGCAAGCCAGAAAACACCCAGCCAGCTTCACTCTTAACCCTAGACTGCCCCCCACCTCCCTGCACCTGCCCGACTCCCTCAGAAACAGCCACTGAGGAGTTCCAGCTCTGGAGGGACTAAGGATGTACATGGTGACCCTGTGGACAGGGCTGTGCATTCAGGGAGGGTTAACCCATCTATAGAATTAAGGGTCCTGGATCTTCTCAGCCCCACAGTCAAGCCTGACAGAACTAGTTCCCTTCACAAAGCCTTAGCCCCAGTTTGTAGAACCAGCCTCAGTGCTGAGAATGATAGGCTCTTCTGCTCACCACCTCCTTCCTCTCCTGCCATAACCTTTAATCATCCATACATGCCCCCATCACCTTCCCTTAGAGATGGAAGCTCAGCTCCTCTGCACCCTCCCTAAAGGAAGAACAGTCTTCACAGCCAGGTGGTATAAGAAGCTTCTGGTAGGCAAAGTGGCTGGGCCCTCTCTTCCATTCACCAGGATCCCTCAGACATCCACCTCCAGATCGCTCTGAGTTGAGTTTAGGAAGTTCCTGCAAGATCCAGCCTGCTCATCGCATCTCATGTGGACCACATCCATCCCAACCCATCCCCACACAGCCTCCCACCTACAGAGTGGACATACCAGTGGTCTCCCAAAACTTTAAGAGCTCTACTGAAATTGTTTCTTCTTCAGTAAGCCTTCCCTGACTAAAACTCACATTCTCCCCATGCCCAATCCCACCACATACACACACACACTTCATTTCCCCTTTCAACTCACCCACGTACTTAGGCACACCCACCAAGCACTGAACTATACACCCCACAACAATTAGATCCCTGCCTTACCTGTATTGTATTAATTGGGTCCTCCCCACTCAACTGGTGCTGGACCTATAAGATTGAAAGGGAACTCTGGTAGTATGTGGAAGACAAGCATATCTTGAAGGTGTAAGGGAAGGAGAGCAGAGAAGTGGGGTCAGGTCTATTAAGGTGGTGGTTTAAGGTGGTGAATCAGGGCTGCAGTGAACATGTCCATTAATTCTGTTGTACTGTACTCTCCTAACCATGTAGTACACTGCTCTACACATAGTAAGCACTCAGTAAACACCACTGATTGATTGCAGGAAGGAAGTGTCTCTTGGAATTTCCACAGGCACAGAGAAAGGCTAGAGAACAAAGAGGCAGTTTGAGTGGCCAAGAAGCCTTCTGAAATGGAGTGTTAGGCCCTTCACCCTACTACCCACTTTCCTCACAGACACGAATAAGGTCAGGAAAGGGGAAAGATTATACCTCCACATAGCCTGCCAAGGACACCTTTAGGGAAATTACCAGGCCCAGAAGAGCCTTTTCACCCAGCTTAATCTTTCCCCTAACCCAATCATTTCCAATAGCCTCACCTTTTCCCCAACCCTGACCTTTTCCCCTAAACTAACCTTTACACCGAGCCGGACCTTTTCCCGTAGCCTAACCTCTCCCCTCGCCTAAACTTTTCCCAGGACTAATCTTTTCCCTAACGCTAAACTTTTCCCTTGGCCAAACATTTTCCCCAAACTCCACACCTCCTTCACCTCAAAAACATTCCTTTTATCCTCCTAAACTCCACAACACCTCACACCAAAACCAACACACTCAACTCCAAATAGCCTCAGGTTTTCGAGGCTTATATAGGGTGGGGGGGGCTGGAATGACATCAGTAATCCCCCTGATTGGAAGCAGCTGGGTTAGATATCAGGTGTCCCGGGAGGAAGCTCTAGCAGCTTCACTGGAAGAGGGGATGGCTGTAGGAAAGATAGGGTAGGATGGGATAGGGGATAAGGGATAGGATTGGATTGAATCTCTAGCATGAAAAGATTTGTCCAGGGAAATACAAATTCCAAACAGCTCTCCAGAGGGGTCTCATCTCTGGCCTGACCCCCACCCCACCTTTCTTTCCTGTCTGAGTTCCCTTCTTACAGTCCCCACATCCGACCTGACACTGGACCCCAGGAGGAGTCAGAGCAGCCTGCCCCTGCAAAGCAGAAAAGCCATCACACTCCTCACCTTCAGAGCCCTCCTAAAATCACATCTCCTCCAAGAGGTCTCCCCCCAACTAAGCCCTCATTTCCACTATTTGACACAGGATGGAGTGAGAGAAGAGGAAAAGAGCTGATTTTGGTTTTATTTTGTGCATTTGTGCTGTGTTTTCATGTTTAATTGTTCCTAACGTGCCTGTCTCTTGGCTTTCTCTGAGCTGGAGAAGGAGGCATAGAAGATTGCAGACAACCTAGTTTTTTTGAAGGAGTTGGGGGGGCAAACACTGTTTCTATGTCTATCTAACAGGACAG
Source organism: Ornithorhynchus anatinus (assembly GCF_004115215.2). Taxonomy (NCBI): domain Eukaryota; kingdom Metazoa; phylum Chordata; class Mammalia; order Monotremata; family Ornithorhynchidae; genus Ornithorhynchus; species Ornithorhynchus anatinus. The sequence continues at coordinate 1,009,652 of NW_024396937.1, read as the reverse complement.
GCTCATGCTCCCCTTCTCCCCCACACCCACCTGCTGCTCCCTACAAAACACAGGACTCACTGCAGAGCTCTCCTCTGTTTGGGAGACAGTATAGTTTGGGCCTAATGGAAGCAAGATGTCACTGCACCTTCTCCACCAGTCCTGACTGAAACACATCTGGAGTTGTGGAACCTGACCTTAAGAGACACATGTGGATTAGTGAGGGGCCAAGTTCCCTCACCGTGCCCTTTGCCCTGCCCTCTGCTTCTGTGGCCAAACCCTTCAGTCTTCCGCAGATTCTCCTGTCTCATAGCTGGAGAAGGAGGGGTAGGAGATTGCAGACAACATAGGTTTCTTTGGCAGACACCATTTTCCCTCTCCTCCACCAAACATTAAACCTATCATCTGGAGAGGTAAGGCGTGTAGGCAGACCACCTCACCTGAGGACGGTGATACCCATGGCTCCTTGACAGCAGGGAATGTCTGAGCAGTGACCTCTGTCCCCATTAGAGAGATGGGCTTCAGGGCTGGAGAGATGTTTTGAGCAGTTTCTTCAGAAGGAGTATTAGTCAGATTCTCCCCTTGGCCATCTTGCCCTGAGCTGGGTGCTGCTTGGGGGTCGTGGTTATAGGGCTTTGAGCAGACTGGACATGCAATGGGGGAGTGGTGGGGTGGGACGGTGCTCAGGGTTCACTCAGGCCTCCTCTGGGGATGGGCACTAAACCTACTGTTATTTATTTATTAATTTATTTATTTACTTATTTAAATTAAAGTCTGCCTCTCCCTACAGACTATGAGCTCGTTGTGGGGAGGAAATGTGTCTGTTTGTTGCTGTATTGTACTTTCCCAAGCACTTAGTACAATGCCCTGCACACAGTAAGAGATCAATGAATAAAACTGAATGAAGAAGCCAGTGTCAGACACAGAAAGGTCCCTTCTCCAGTCAGTCAATTGTATGTATTGAGAGCTGACTGTGTTCAGGACACTGTACTAAGCACTGTGAGAGGATGATCCAACAATAATCAGACACATTCCCTGCCCAATACGAGCTTACCATCTAGAGGGGGAAACAGACATTAATATAAATCAATAAATTACAGATATGTACATGAGTATGGTGGAGCTGGGAGGTGGGACGAATAAAGGGAGCAAGTCTGGGCATCACAGTGGGAGTGGGAGAAGAAAGGAGGATTTTGTTAGGGAATGCTTCCTGGAGGAGATGTGCCTTCAGTAAGGCTTGCCGTGGGGGAGGAGTAGAGTCACTGTCTGTCGGATTTGATGAGGGAGGTCATTCCAGGCCAGAGGAAGGATGTGGGCGAGAGATCGGCAGCATGGTGGATGAGATCGAGGTAAAGTGAGAAGGTTGGTTTTAGAGATGTGAACTGTGTGGGCTGGGGTGTAGTAGGAGAGGAGCGAGGTGAGGTAGGAGGGGGCAGGGTGATTGAGTGTTTTAAAGCCCATGGTGAGGACTTTGTTTGATGCAGAGGTGGATAGGCAACCCCTGGAGTTTCTAGAGAAGTGAGGAAATATGGCCTGAACGTTTCTGTGGAAAAAGGATCCGGGTAGCAGAGTCAAGTATGGACGGGAGTGAGGAGAGACAGGAGGACAGAGGATATGTGGATAGGGTTGTGGGGGCCAGGAGGTTTGACCTATATATAGAATTAAGGGCCCCAGGGATTTTCAGTCCTACAGTCACTTCAGATAGAACCAGTTCCCTGCACAGAGCCTGGCCCGTTTCCAGAACAGGCTTCCTTGCCAAGAGTAGTATCCCCTTCCTCACTGTTCTCCCCCTTAGGGTAACCCCATCGTTCATGCAAACAGACCCAGACATTACCTCCCGTTTCACATGGCAGCAGAGCCTATGGCTCCTTCTGTCAAAAGCAGGGCAAGCCTGGGGATGGACCTGATTGGGCACTCACTGCAGGGAAAGAGTCCTTTGGCAGGGTGATGCATCGAGTGGCCTTTCTAGAGAGGAAGAGATGGTCGGAGTTGCCCCTTGTTTGTCCAGGCCTGAGCTGTGCACTGCCAGGGAATGAATGCAGTGGTGCTTCCTCTGAGGTCTTGGAGATAGCCCGACACGGAACTGGGGATTCAGATGGGGCGGCCAATGGGAGTGGGGCAGCGCAGAAGCTTCTCAGGCCATTCTGGCTGGCACACACCTGGCGTTGTGAGAATTGGCCCCGGAAGACACTCCTGGATGAGTGACTGTGGAGGCACAAGTCTCACAGTCCTGCCCTCTGTCAGCAGCTAAGAATCATATCTATCGGACACTCTGGTCTCCAGGAGAACCATTTGTCTGAAAGAAAGGGAGAGAGAGTGGGTTGAAAGCAATCTACTTTTCATTAGAGGTTAGGTGGACACCCAGATAACTGCAGGTAAGCCTATCACTTCACTCTGCCCTACTAACACGGACCCACGCCCCCACTCCTCAGATCCCCACGAGAGGTTCATTTCACAGGGACTGCAAGTCCAGAACTGCTGACGGAATCGAGCTGTTGCTAGTACAATACCTACCTTCTGCTCTCCCACCTGCACCCCTGGTGACTTGGTCTCAGGGGCCCACACACGACTCTGCATCTCAAATACAACTGGAGTGGAAACAGTAATCAACACCGTGTCCTCCCGACATAGATGCCCAGAAGCCACCACACTGTTCATCACAAAGCCTCCTTGTCCGACAAGCGTCCATTTCTCTGTGGGGCCGAGGCTACGCATGCTGGCACATCATAAGGGTCCAGCCGTTTGAAGGAAGCAATGGCACTCCCAGCCTGTTTACCTGAAACTGCAAAACAAGAGTCATGGTGGACCCTCATTGTTTAGAATGAGCCCGAAAAACCCACCAGTATTTCCTCTCAGTTGTCTCCGTGGGTTTGTTAAGTGTTTACTAGGTATGGAGCACGGTAGTAACTCTACTGTCTTGTACTCTCTCAAGCACTTAGTACAATGCTCTGCACCTAATGTGCACTGAATAAATACCACTAGTGGATTGACTTATGCATTCTCTGGCTTTAAGGTGTCATCTCCAAATGTCTGCTCCTTAGTTTTTTCCTTGCTGAGAGAAGAGGGGGAGAGGGAGAGAATAGGGAGGCAGGGAGGGGGAGAAGAAGGAAAAGAATGGGGAAAAATGGGAGGGGGAAAAGAGAGGCTGTGAAGGGGGAAAGGGAGAAGAGAGCAAGGGAGGAGAAAAACTGTAAGCTTACTGACGGCCGGGATCATGTCTCTCATGAATCTCTTCCACATGTTATAATGGAGGAAATACTCAATTGGTGACCACATTCTCCCTTACTTGGGAAGCTAAGTAGAAAAATGATTCAGGAGAGGACCTGCCTCCTTGTGTGCCAAACACTGTAATCTTAAAGTAGATCTCTTGGGTGACTTTTGCTGTAGTACACAGACATGAACATATGTGTGTTCTGTTTGTGTGCTCTGTAACCTTGGGTAGTTACTTCACTTCTCTGTACCTCAGTAACCTCATCTGTAAAATGGGCATAAAGAATGTGAGCCCCATGTGAGCCAAGGACTGTGTACAATCTGATTAGTTTGTATCTACCTTAGCCCTTAGAACAGTGCCAGACACCTAGTGCTAAACAAATACTATTACAACCACATACTAAATGCTGTGGTAGATATAAATTAATCCAGATGCATATTCCCTGCCCTCAATGAGTTTAAAATGGCTGTGAGCCTCATGTGTGACATGGACCACGTCCAACCTGATCAGCTTGTATCGGACCCGGCACTTAGAACAGTGCTTGTGACATAGGAAAAGGTTTAACCAATACCAATTTAAAATAAGGAGCATTCAGAAAGGTGTGATATGAGAGCCTTATTCTCAGCGAAGAGAACTTCCAAATCATCCTGTTTTCCACTACACCCAGCTGGGTAAGCTCGTTGTGGGCAGACAGCGTGTCTACCAACTCTGTTGTGTTGTCTTTTCCTGACCACTCATTACAGTGCTCTGTATCCAATAAGCATTCAATAAATCTCATTGATTGACTCTAGATTGTCCCTCTGGACTGTAAGCTTGTTGCGGGCAGGGAACAGGTCTTTAAACTCTGTTATATTGTCCTCTTCCAAGCGCTTAGTCCAGTGCTCTGCACGCAGTAGGACCTCAATTAATTCCATCAATTGATGGATCAATTAATTAAAGCCTGAGGAAAGGGTGAGATGATGGAATCCCGAGGTGGAGCTCATCACGAATAGCCCGGATTAATTCATGAAAAATCTGCGCACTATCATCCGGTAGCCTGCCCTGTGGACCAAGGGCTTTTCCTGATCATCACAACTTGTTCTCTGCAGAGTCAGGGCCTGCATGACTTTAGAAGTCTGGAGTTTCCCCCACCCCTGCCATCAGGAGCATCCAAAGCAACAGAATCGAATTACCGGGCAGCCTGCTAAATGCAGTTCAGTGGGAAATTAGCTGGGACCATTCATTAGCTGGGTGGAGGGTAATCTGTCAATAATCACCTGTCAGTTTCTCTTAGAAAGGATTGCACCCAGCTTCTGCTTGCCCTGTTTCCAAGAGATCTGAGGGTGTGGGAGTTATTAGAAAATCTGGGGGGGATTTAGAACCCTGTAGAATCACTGTTCCTCAAGATGAGCTGTTCTGTGGGGATGGCAGGGGTGATCCAGGGAGGAGGAGGAGGCAGATGGGAAGGAGGAGCCACGTGCCAGAGATGGAAGAGCGGAAAGATCTTCTGTTGGCCCTCGGCCTGCCGGGGAAAGCCGATCGAGTCTGACCCTCCCGGGGCCAAGCTAACATTAGCTTGAAAGCCCTCAATCCCCTTACCTCCTCTTACCTCACCTCACTGCTCTCATACTCCAACCCAGCCCACATACTTTGTTCCTCCTCTGCTTACCTTCTCACTCTACCTTGACTCTTGTCTATCTCACCACCAACCTCTCACCCACATCCTGTCTCTGGCCCGGAACACCCTACCACCTCACATCAAGCAGACAATTATTCTCCCCCTCACATATGAAATGATTACCAAAACCTGCCGGTCTCACCTTCTCAGCGTCACCAAGATCTGCCCTTTCCACTCCATCCAAACCGCTACCTTGCTGGTACAATCTTTCATCATATCCTGACTGGATTACTGCATCGGCCTCCTTTCTGAACTCCCCTCCTCCCGTCCATCCACACCTCAGTCTATACTTCACTCTGCTGCATGAATTATCTTTCTTCAGAAATGGTCTGGCCATGTCACTCCCCTCCTCAAAAATCTCCAGTGGTTTGCCTATCAACTTTCGCTTAAGCAAAAACTCCTCACTATTGGCTTCAAAGCTCTCCATCACCTTGCCCTCTCCTACCTCACCTCCCTTCTCCAGTCTACATCTACAGCCTCCATCTCCAGTCCACCCCTCACACTCCGCTCCACTGCTGCTAACCTCCTCACTGTGCCTCGTTCTCGCCTGTCCCGCCGTGGACCCCTGGCCCCCATCTTACCCTGTGGCTTGGAATGCCCTTCCTCCTCACATCTGCCAAACTACCTCTCTTCCCCTCTTCATAACCCTACTGAGAGCTCACTTCCTACAGAAGTACTTCCCAGACTGAGCGCCCCCCCCTTTTTCCTCTGCTCCTCCTCCCCTCCCCATCCCCCCTTACTCGCTCCCTCTGTTGTACCCCCTTCCCCTCCCCATATCACTTATGTATATCTGTACATATTTATTACTCTATTTCATTAATCATGTGTATATAGGTATAATTCTATTTATTTTGATGGTATTGATGCTTGTCTACTTGTTTTGTTTTGTTGTCTGCCTCCCCGTTCTAGACTGTGAGCCCGTTGTTGGGTAGGGATTTCACTATCTGTTGCCGAATTGTAATTTCCAAGTGCTTAGTACAGTGCTCTGCACATAGTAAGCGCTCGATAAATACTACAGAATGAATTAATTAATTGAAGGCACATCTACAAGAGGCCTTTCCTGACTAAGCCCTCTTTTCTTTTTCTTCAACTTTCTTCGGCGTCTCCGTGGCTTGCTCCCCATATTCAACCCCTACCCCACCCCAGCCCCACAGCACTAATGTCCATCTCTGTAATGTATTTATGTATATTAATGTCTGTCTCCCCCTCTAGACTGTAAGCTCACTGTGGTCAGGGAATGTGTCTGTTATATTGTTATATTGTACTCTTCCAAGTGCTTAGTACAGATCTCTGCACGCAGTAAGAGCTCATTGAATAGGATGACTGACTCTGCCCAGGCCAGGGGCTTTGCCCTGTTGGTGGGGGTATTGGTGGTTGGTCTTCTGTCCGGTCAAAACCTTGACCAGTAACCCGTGGCTCAGTGGAAAGAGCACGGGCTTTGGAGTCAGACGTCATGGGTTTGAATCTCTTCCTGCCACTTGTCAGCTGTGTGGCTGTGGGCAAGTCACTTAACTTCTCTGTGCCTCAGTTCCCTCATCTGTAAAATGGGGATTAAAACTGTGAGCCCCACGTGGGACAACCTGATCACCCTGTATCTCCCCCAGCGCTTAGAACAGTGCTCTGCACTTAGTAAGTGCTTTACAGATACCAACATTATTATTATTATTATTAACCCCAAACCATTGGGAGTTACTGCGAAGTAGCATGGCCTAGTTGAAAAAGCACAGGCCTGGGACCTGGGTTCTCACCCCAGCTCTGCCACTTGTCTGCTGTGTGACCATCTGACCCCCCTGTCTCTTCCCTCCCCATCCTGACTATCCCCCAGTGACCCAGCATGGACCATCCAACACCGCCGACTCTCCCTTCTCCATCGATCTCTGTGCCTCAGTTTCCTCATTTGTAAAATGGGAATTAAGACTGTGAGCTCACTGGGGGACAGGGACTGTGCCCAACCTGATTATCCTGTATTTACCTCAGCGGTTAGTACAGTGCCTTGCACATACTAAGTGCTTAACAAATACCACAGTAGTTATTACTATTCGGGAAGTCAGACTGGGCCGTTCTGTGGGAGATTGATCAGAGTAGGTGCTGTTCTCATTTCTCTTGCCACTTCTTTTTTTTAAAATTTTTTTAATTTTAACTGTTTTAATTGTATTTGTTAGGATGTGGCTCTCTGTGCTAGGCCACGTTGTTTATATATTAATTCCCGTCAAGTAGCGCATTCACTAGGGCAAATGGATCCCAGCCCGAATGCCAGATTATTCAATGAATTGATCAGTGCTCTTTATTGAGTCCTTACTCTGTGCAGAGCACTGTACAACATTTAAGCACTTACTATGTGCTAAGCACTCTGCTGAGGTCTGAGGTAGACAAAAGATGCAGAGAAGCAGTATGTCTTATTGGAAAGAGCCCAGCCATGGAAGTTAAAGGACCAACCAGGGTTCTAAACCCAGCTCTGCCACTTGTCTGCTTTATAGGCTTGGGCAAGTCACTTCACTCTTCTGTGCCTCAGTTACCTCTTCTGTGAAATGGGGATTAAGACTGTTAGCCCCACGTGGGACAGGGCCTATATCTAACCCAATTAGCTTTTATCTACCCCAGTGCTTAGTACAGTGCCCGGCACATAGTAAGTGCTTAACAAATACCATGAAAAAATAAGTTGAGGTGGCTCCCTGCCCCATCTTCTGCTCAGTCTCCATGTCATTCAGCTTTCCCAGCTTTTCTGTCTCCCTTTTAGCTCACTTCACTTGAGTCATGAGCACCTGTGCGCCGCCTCCCCCCCCCCCCCCCAAGCTCGCCCCTGAATTAAGGTTCCTAGTCCTTGAAAACATTCTTTTGCTTTAGCTCCCAGGCCACCTTTCAACTTTCTGAAAGAAAACCGATAAATATTAAGACAACAGCATCAACTTTATCCCAGAAGTCATGTGCAGCTCTTTATTTTCCCCAGTGGGTAATGTCACACGCACATCATAAGGGTCCAGCCGTTTGAAGGAAGCAATGGCACTCCCAGCCTGTTTACCTGAAACTGCAAAACAAGAGTCACGGTGGACCCTCATTGTTTAGAATGAGCCCGAAAAACCCACCAGTATTTCCTCTCAGTTGTCTCCGTGGGTTTGTTAAGTGTTTACTAGGTATGGAGCACGGTAGTAACTCTACTGTCTTGTACTCTCTCAAGCACTTAGTACAATGCTCTGCACCTAATGTGCACTGAATAAATACCACTAGTGGATTGACTTATGCATTCTCTGGCTTTAAGGTGTCATCTTCAAATGTCTGCTCCTTAGTTTTTTCCTTGCTGAGAGAAGAGGGGGAGAGGGAGAGAATAGGGAGGCAGGGAGGGGGAGAAGAAGGAAAAGAATGGGGAAAAATGGGAGGGGGAAAAGAGAGGCTGTGAAGGGGGAAAGGGAGAAGAGAGCAAGGGAGGAGAAAAACTGTAAGCTTACTGACGGCAGGGATCATGTCTCTCAACTCTAACAATTATTATTACCCGGGAAGTCCGATTTGGCCATTCTGTAGGAGATTGATCAGCATAGGTGCTGTTCTCATTTCTCTTGCCACCTGTTTTTTGTTGGGTTTTTTTTTTTAAACAGGTCACTTCACTCTTCTGTGCCTCAATTACCTCTTCTGTGAAATGGGGATTACTGTGTGCAGAACATTGAACTAAGCGTTTTGGGAATCACATTCTCTGCCCCCAAGGAGCTTAAAAGGGCTCACCAATGTTTTGCCCCAGTGATAATAACTGCTGTACTTGTTAAGCACTTACTGTGTGCCTAGTACTGTAGTAAGCCCTGGGGTAGATGCAAGTTCATCAGTTTGGACCCAATCCCTGTCCCACAACACACAGTCTAAGGGGGAAGGAGAACAGGGATTGAATCCCCATTTTGCAGATGGAGAAAATGAGGCCCAGAGAAGTTAAGTGAATTGCCTGAGGTCACACAATAGGCAAGTGGCAGATCTGGGATTAGAAGCCAGGTCCCCTGGCTCCTAGGCATGTACTATTTCCAATAGTCCAAACTGCTCCCCACTGTCTTCTCTTGTGACCTCCTATCTAAAGAGGATCGGGAAGCAGAGTTGCCTAGTGGAAAGTGCCTTGGTCTGGGAGTCAGAAGATGTGGGTTCTAATTCACTTATTCAATCGTGTTTATCGAGTGCTTACTGTGTGCAGAACACTGTATTAAGTGCTTGGGAGAGGACAATAGAACAATAGACACATTCCCTGCCCACAGCAAGCTCACAGCCTAGAGGGGAGTGCTTAACTAATACCACAGTTATTTCATTCATTCAATAGCATTTATTAAGCGCTTACTATGTGCACAGCACTGTACTAAGCGCTTGGAATGTACAAGTCGGCAACAGATAGAGAAAGTCCCTGCCCTTTGACGGGCTTACAGTCTAATCGGGGGAGACAGGCAGACAAGAACAATGGCAATCAATAGAGTCAAGGGGAAGAACATCTCATAAAAACAATGGCAAATAAATAGAATCAGGGTGATGTACATCTCATTAAACAAAATTAACAAAATAAATAGGGTGATGAAGATATATACAGTTGAGCAGACGATTACAGTGCTGAGGGGGTGGGACGGGAGAGGGGGAGAAGGAGAGGGAAAGGGGGGTGAAGAGGGTTTAGCTGCGGAGAGGTGAAGGGGAGGTAGAGGGAGCAGAGGGAAAAAGTGGGAGCTCAGTCTGGGAAGGCCTCTTGGAGGAGGTGATCTTTAAGTAGCGATTTGAAGAGGGGAAGAGAATTAGATTGACGGAGATGAGGAGGGAGGGTATTCCAGGACCGCGGGAGAATGTGGCCCAGGGTTCGACGGCAGGATAGGCGAGACCGAGGGACCGTCAGGCGGTGGGCAGCAGAGGAGCGGAGTGTGCGGGGTGGGCAATAGAAAGAGAGAAGGGAGGGGAGGTATGAAGGGGCAAGGTGATAGAGAGCCTTGAAGCCTAGAGTGAGGAGTTTTTGTTTGGAGCAGAGGTTGATAGGCAACCACTGGAGGTGTTTAAGAAGGGGAGTGACATGCCCAGAAAGTTTCTGCAGGAAGATGACCCGGGCAGCAGAGTGAAGAATAGACTGGAGCGGGGCGAGAGAGGAGGAAGAGAGATCAGAAAGAAGGCTGACACAGTAGTCTAGCCGGGATATAACGAGAGCCTGTAGCAGTAAGGTAGCCGTTTGGGTGGAGAGGAAAGGGCGGATCTTGGCAATATTGTAAAGGTGAGACCGGCAGGGCTTGGTAACAGATTGGATGTGCGGGGTGAACGAGAGAGACGAGTCAAAGATAACACTGAGGTTGCTTTATTTCTGACCTATCTGCAATATGACTTTGGGAAAATCATTTAACTTCCCTGTGCCTCAGTTACCTCACCTGTAAAGTGGAAATGAATACTGTGAGTCTCATGTGGGACATGGACTATGTCCAGCTTCATTCTCTTGTTTTGTATCCTAATGTTTAGCACAGTCCCTGGCACGTAATGAGCATACAGTCTAGAATGTGGGAGACAGACATTAATATAAATAAATTAAACTACAAATGTGCCCATAAGTGCTGTGGGACTGGGAGAGAGGAAGAATAAAGGGAGCAAGCAAGTCAGAGTGAGGCAGAAGGGAGCAGGTGAAGGGGAAAAGAGGGCTTAGTCAGGAAACGGCTTTTGGAGGAGATGGGCCATCAAAAAGGCTTGCAAGTCGATGGAGATACCGAGGGGAGTTTTGAAAACCAGAGACTCCCCTTAACGTCTCGAGAACAGATTTTTTTTTTGGATCCCCTTCCTTTTGCACTATTAGCTCTTGTCTGCCTCAAGAACCCTGCTTCAGAAGTCCCCTCCCCTGGGCTCAGCAGTGAGCTTCCTGCTGCCCTAAGGAAGGAAGATATTCTTCCCTGGCCCCTGGCAGCTGCAGCAGAAACAGCAAAGAAGGGATTTGGGGAGGAGTCAGCCCGTGTAGCAGTGGGGAAGGGAAGCAGCAGGGGCTAGGGGATGGAGCCCGAGCCTGGGAGTCAGAAGGACTCGTGTTCCAATCCCGGCTCTGCAGTTTGTCTGCTGGGTGATTTCAGATGAGTCTCTTAATTTCTCTGTGCCACAGATCCTTCATCTGTCAAATGGGGATGAAGACTGTGAGACCCACTTAGGAAATGGACTGTGTCCAACCCGATTAACTTGTATCTACTTCAGTGTCTAGTACGGTGTCTGGCACATAGTAAGCCCTTAACAGTAGATACCACCTCTATTTTTTCCTTCTTTAATTTTTTTCAAGGGCACAAGGAGTTGACATGGGTCCGTGGGCTTAGACTCAGCAAAGCAGGATTTATCTCTCTTCTTTGCTTTCTTTCCACAGAAAATCACCAAGTAGGTCTTGGGAAGAAAGGCCATGAGGGAGTGATGACAAGGAACGATTTTTTCTGGGCTCCAAAGGGATATTTATCCCTGGGATCCAGCACTGATCTGGTCGGGGGGACACCAGTCTGTGTTTCTATGTGCCGCATGGATGTGTGTTTTGGGAGATTTGCTTTTCCTATTTTAATCTAGTCAGGGATCCATTTGATGTAATAATCAAGGAGGGTCAGGTTGGAGGGGCTAATCACGAGGAGGGAAAGGAAGACATCGTTTCTTTTGTGTCAGGTTGGTCATGGTAATTTTATCTTCTTTCCAGCCTTAAACTGAACCTTCTTTTGTATGTTTTCATATTTCTAGAAAATAAATTAAAAATCTTTTGACTGACATGGAGACAAGAAAAGAAACTATCGCTTCCTCCCCATCCTGATATGCATGTCCCACACCACCAAGGAAGTGCCAGGGTAAGCCTAGGCCCTGGGAGCTTCAGGTACAGGGTCCCTCCAGGGGTGATGGGGAATCTGGCGCCGTCCTGCTGACTCAGTGACCTCAGTCTCAGCAGTCGAGCTGGACACGGACCGGCCCAAGAGGGTGCTCGAAAGTGGCTCAGGGCCTTCACTTTTATTCATTCAGTCAGTCAGTCGAATTTATTAAGGGCTTTCCTTGTGCAGAGCACTGTATTAAGTGCTTGGGAAAGCACAGTACAACAATAAACAGTGACAATCCCTTCCCACAGTGAGCTCATAGTCTGGCCGGGGGCGATGAAGGTGAGGGGGGAAGGGGGAGACAGACATCCATACAAATGAACAGACATCAATAGAAATAAATAAAATTACGGAAATATAAGTGCTGTGGGGCTGGGGGAGGGAGGGAAGAGTAAAGGGAGCAAGTCAGGGCAACAGAAGGGAGTGGTAGATAAGGAAGAGTGGGGCTTAGTCTGGGAAGGCCTCTTGGAAGGAGATGTGCCTTCAGCAAGACTTTGAGGGTGGGGTAGAGTAATTTTCTCGTGGATTTGAGGAGGGAGGGCGTTCCAGGCCAGGGGTAGGACGTGGGCCAGGGGTCATCCTTGAGGCAGGCAAGATGGAGGCATAGTAAGAAGGTTAGCACCAGAGGAGTGAACTGTTCAGGCTGGGTTGTAAGAGAGAAGCTGGATAAGATAGGAGGGGGGCAAGGTGATGGAGTGCTTTAACACGAATGGTGAGGAGTTTTTGTTTGATATGGAGATGGATAGTCAACCATTAGAGATATTTGAGGAGGGGGTTGACATGTCCGGATTGTTTCTGTAGAAAAGGGATCCGGGCAGCGGAGTGAAGTGTGGACTGGAGTGGGGAGAGGGAGGAGGTTGGGAGATCAGCAAGGGGGCTGATGCAGCAATCTAGGCTGGTTAGGATGAGTGATCGTTTTAATGTGGTAGCGGTTTGGATGGAGAAGAAAGGGCAGATTTTAGCAATGTTGTGAAGGTGGGACCGACAGAATTTGGTGACGGATTGAATGTGTGGGTTGAATGAGAGAGCGGAATCAAGGATAACACCATGGTTACGGGGCTGAGAGACGGGAAGGATGGTGGAACCATCTACAGTGAGGGGAAAGTCCGGGAAGGGACTTTGTTTCCTGTTTCTGCTACTATGAGCAGATAGCGTCCCAGGAAAGAAATATCTTTTTAAATACTTTTTTAATGGTATTTGTAAAGCACTTACCTATGGTCCAGGCAGTGTTCTAAATTCTGGACTAGATACAAGCTAATTGGGCTGGACACAGTCCCTATCCCAAGTGGGACTCACGGTTTTAATTCCCGTTTTCCAGATGAAGGAACTGAGGCCCAGAGAAATGAACTGGCTTACCCCAGGTCACAGAGCAGATAGGCAGTGGAACCGGGATTAGAATTCAGGTCACTGGGACTCCCGGGACCGTGCTCTTTCCACTAGGTCACGTTGCTTCTCAGTACTTGGTGCATAGTGTGCGCTTAACAAATACCACAATTAACAATTATTCCAAGTATTATCATTATGATAATTCCTACAAGAAAAGTATAGGATTGTTTCCCCCATTTACCCTCCAGAAAATGATCTTTGTGGGTGGGAGAGATGGTATTTGTTAAACGCTCACTCTGTATCATGCACTCTTCTAAGCACTGGGGTTGATATGAGCTAGTCAGGTTGAACACAATCCCCGTCCCATGTGGGGCTCACAGTCTTCATCTCCATCTTCCAAATGAAGCTATGTAAAGAGAAATGAAGTGAATTGTCCAACATCATCCAGCAGACAGGTGGCAAAACTAGGATTAGAACCCAGGTCCTTCTGCCTCAGTTCCTCTTCAGCCTGACTTCCCCTCTCTTTTTTCTTTTTCTTTGAAATGACATTTCTTAAGCACTTACCCTTTGTCAAGCACTGTTCTAAGCCTGGAGTAGCTACAAGCTAATCAGGGTAGGACAGTCAGTCAGTCGTTGCATTTATTGAGTGCTTACTGATGATGATGGTATTTAAGTGCTTATTATGTGCAAAGCACTGTTCTAAGTGCTGGGGGGGGGATACAAGGTGATCCACTTGTCCCGCGTGGGGGCTCACAGTCTTAATCCCCATTTTACAGATGAGGGAACTGAGGCCACAGAAAAGTGAAGTGACTTGCCCAAAGTCACTATAACTGACAAGTGGCAGAGCTGGATTAGAACCATGACCTCTGATTCCCCGGCCCGTGCTCTTTCCACTGAGCCACGCATGCAGAGCACTGTATTGAGCACTTGAGAGGCCTTCCCCGACTAAGCCCTCCTTTCCTCTTCTCCCACTCCCTTCTATGTCGCTGTGACTTGTTCCCTTTATTCATCCCCCAGCCCAGCCTCACAGCATTTATGTCCATATCTGTCATTTATTGATTTCTATTATTGTCCGGCTCCCCCTCTAGACTGTAAGCTCATTGTGGGCAGCGAATGTGTCCATTTATTGTTCTGTTGCACGCTCCCAAGTGTTTAGCCCAGTGCTCTGCACACAGTAAACAGTCCGTAAATATGATTGATTGACTCTTCAGCCTGGCTCCCTCACTCTTTTTTTTTCTTTAAATGACATTCGTTAGGTGCTTACTCTGTGTCAAACACTGTTCTAAGCCCTGCAGTAGCTGCAAGTTAATCAGGGTGGACACAGTCCCTGGTTGTACATGGGGCTTACAGTCTCCATCCGCCTTTTACAGAAGAGGCAACTGAGGGCCAGAGAAGTAAAGTGACTTGCCCAAAGTCCCACAGCAGACAAGTGGCAGAGCTGCGATTAGAATCCAGGTCCTCTGACTGGCAGGCCCCAGCCCCCAGTCACTAGATTAGGTGGCTTCTCCACAGCCTTTGGGAAGAAGTCACCAGCCAAGTCAAATGGGGTTCAAGCGCCAGCCCAGCACCCTGGCTCGTTGTGAGCAGGGAATGTATCTGCTTATTGTTCTCTTGTGCTCTCCCAAGTGCTTAGCACAGTACTTTGCACAGAATAAGCACTCAATACATATGATCGAATGAATGAACAAGCTAACAGTTTGGCCCAGCTCACCTCAACCCGGGCCTCTTGAGTAACTTGGCCTGGCTCAGGCCCCAGGACGGTCAAATCCATGAATTGGACCCAGTGTGAAAATCTGTTTAGAAGAAACCCCTGGTAAACCTAGGGGATAAAGGAGGGAAGGAGTGGATGTTAAATATCATCTGAGGCTGTTTATATTTCCCATCCCTAACCACGTCGTCGATCAGTCCGACAACCATTTGTTACTCAGATTGGACAGTCGGTCGTATTTATTGAGCATATTTATTACTGTGTGCAGAGCACTGTATTAAGCACTTGAGAGGCCTTCCCCCACTAAGCCCTCCT